>NW_026463362.1:0-74704 GCF_021730395.1 Mercenaria mercenaria
GATCAGCCTTAACGAAAGTTAAATATATTATGATCTTGAAGCTTGTCACAGAGTCTTTTTACGACATTTCCCGTAGTTTCTGTTATAACGTTACGTCATTGTATTATTTCAAAATATAACTGCCTGAAGATATGAACAACTGAACGCGCTTGCAATGAAAGATATAATTACTGCAACAAACTCAGAGGTCTACTGCTACTATTCATTGGAAAATGAACTATATGTATGCAGAACAGTTTCAGTATTATTTGTACACACAATTTTCTGTAGGCAGTGTGAAGGAATTTGTGAGCGTACCTAGGCCTTAAAATAACCTTAGAAGATGCAGACTTATTCCGGGCATAGGAACTGAATTACATACAACGTACATTGTCTTAAATAGCCCCAACTGGTTTCGGCACTTAAAGGATTTGATGAAAGTATTGTAGTGCCCTAGGAATGGGAGACTGTCTTTTATCATTTGTTTATACTTTAAATGTCAGTGTCACATAGTTTACGTACATGTACAATACATGACCGGTGTTTTTTACTGAGAGGATTTTATCCATTTTAAATTATATTTCATGTTATTTAATGTGGCAGTCACCTCACTTTGCATTGTGGTTAGTGACGTCATAAAGGTCAGTAGTAATATATATGATGGAGCAAAAACAGTTTGACCTCATTTTGCCCCTTGCCGCTGGTTAAAAATGGCCAATGCCGGCCAATTATCGTATCGTAACGTATGTTCCTTGGAGCTTTTAACATTTATAAAGTACTGAGAAAATATATATTTAAATTTTCAAAATATCTTAAAAATGCCTTAATAAAAGCTTGAAAACTTTATACCAGGACCGAAAAACAATTTACAAAATAGTTGTAGCCTCAAGTTTAAAGCCGATATTGATTTTACGGTGTTTTCCATTATAGTATTTCGCAATATTGGATCAGCCGGTTACGACTAGTTTTTATCAATTCACATAACATTCTTTACTGTTTTAAGTATTATAATGGAAAAACGTGGAATTTAAACAACTGAAATGTTAGTTTTATTTTACTATCTTTTTATTTTTTAACAAGCTTATGTGTGTGTTCGGATTTAACGTCTTTTTAAACAATTTTCTAGTCATACAAACGATGGTGTCTACCGCGTGTTTACGGCGTGATATTCCAGTGAGACAGCACTATAAAGTTAGGTATTGTGCTTACTGCTACAAGTATGATACCCCACCAGTTCTAGCACTATCCTCTTAATGCCGAGCGCCAAGCAAGGGAGGTACTGGTACCAGTTTTTACGTCTTTGGTATGACGCGGCCGAGGATTGAACCCACGACCTCCGACACTCGAAGCGGACGCTCACCACTAGGTTACCGAGGCGGTTTTTTAACATGCTTAAGAAAATAATTATATGTTTAACTATTTACCAGTGTAAACAATATATTTATACGTTGCAAGATAAGTATGTTGAGATGGTTTTTTGAAAGTTATTTTGTTTATTTTATAGGTATTCAAGAGTTCTACAAACATATTATCAGACAGACGAATTACAACGTGAAAAATGCAAGACTTTATAAAGACAACGAACGTTAAAACAAAATATATCATCGGAAGACTTCAAGAAAAGAATGTTAACCGTAGCATGGTTGAATATCATAATACTTTCATGTTGTGAGAATCACTTAACCGTAGGAGTATGCCATACTCATACATATAATTGAGAAATAAAAATTTATTGAAGTGTGCTTTAAGTATTGGAACTTTAATCAAAACAGGAAACTAATCGAAGAAATATGTACAGAGTTGAATTGGTATCAAAATCAGCTTTTAACAGTAGGAATCTGTGTATGGATTCCATGCATAATGTTCACGGTTATTTATAGTAACGTTTACATTGTAAACGCACGTCATTTCCGTTCAAGTTTATTTTTAACATTAGTGGAATTTCCATGTATAATGTTCACGGTTATTTATAGTAATGTTTACACTGTAAACGCACGTCACTTCCGTATACGATGTTCAAGTTTATTTTTAACATTAGTGGAATTTCTATATATTTATACTTTTATTTATAGTAACGTTTACACTGTAAACGCACGTCACTTCCGTATACGCTTTTGGGAGTAGTATGGAATAAAACGTTTATGGGTACATGTTTTATAGTAGTAAAGAATATTGTGTTTCTAATACATTTTAACTCTTTTTATTAAAATAATTTATAATTGTTTGTTCATTATGTTTTACAGTGTTCACTTTTAGTATTTTATATAATAAATCATAAATGTTTATACCATCTTGTAACATTTTTATAAAAAAAGAAAAAACAATAATTACCACACAACACACTTGTTTTGACATGATATTGTATGTTGTTATACTTGGCTCCGGGTATATATTTAATTACTTCTTTTGGATGGGGAAGTCCGAATGGGTCAAAGTACAAAGTACTATGAAGAAAACCCTTGGTTTGATCAAAGTATAAAGTATTCAAGTAACAAACCCAATGTGTTCCAGGTCCAATAGAGTCGTCCAAATTTATAATTCCACATCCGGCCTTTGCTCTTGTGTATTGTAAATTATTTCTACTAAATACACCCCTAAAGTTTTTAATTTTCAATTGTTTAACCCTTTGTTCAATTTCATAGTTAGAAACAGGTTTGTTTATAAATTTTATTTTTTTTTACTATAGGAATTCGTCTGTAAGGTCTTCGTTAAGAATCAATCTGTATGCCTTTACCACTTAACAAGGATGTAATCAAAGGTATCCCTAGACTAGTCGCAAGCATACATAAAAACCCACCGTCTTGTTTTTGTTTTTGTGTTAATTTAATTACTCCAGATCCCACTAATTGTTTTCTTTGATTAGGTGTAAGATATGGCGATATCATATTTCTCTTATTATTAGCTACCGAAATCATACCATTTCCAAGTAACTTACTGACACCGGTACTGGCACTTAATCTAAAAGTATGTGGAATTTTGTTATTGTAAGCTTTCGCTAAGTTTTTCTTTTGTCCATCTGTTAGGTTTACTTTATATTCAATATAATTTGATACCAATATATATTAAATTTATATTTTATTTTAAACAATAACAAGTTCATTTCCAATAGTATTTATTTCAACTGTTTCTTCATACAATACAATTGCATCAACACAAATATTAGCTGCTGGCGGAATATTTAATTTAGCTGTTAATGTAATATGCTTAGGATCTTCTGCCATTCCTTCCTTTTTAAATTCTAAGTTAAAATGAACAAATCCAAAATATTTTTTAAAATTTGATAAATTTAAGAGACTTCCGGTGGTTTTATTATTTTGTTTATGAAAATAATTAAGAACATCATCATAAATTCTTGATATACTTGTGTATTCCGTTTCTAGAAAAAAAACACCATAACTTCAAGACGACAAGATTCCAGCTTGCAATTATCATTTACTGCATTAATTTTAAATGTATCTAATAAATGTGGATTATGTTCTTGTGAATTACTTTTGTCAGGTCGTTGTAAATAAACAAACACATGTTCGGGTTTTTTACAGAACAGAACAGAATTTTATTGAAGACTTGCACATGGTACATCGTCATGCATAATAAACAACATATTATGATAATACAATGTCACGTTAACATGATCTTTCAAACATATGATAATTATGAATTATATAATAATTATACAACAAATAGTAATGTTTAATGGTGGAGGATGAACAGTTATAATATAACATTCATAATATATTTATAATAATTCTATCAACAAGTAGGCTTAAATGTGTCGTTAAAGTTGCTAATAGAAGACGCATATGTTAATATTGATTGTTAACATCCATAATCATATTTCTAGTTTTAAAAGATTCTTTAATATACTTTGCAAGATTTAATAATATACTCTTTTTATTTGTAGTAAGAAGTTCAATAAATTTGTACATCGATGGTCTATTATAATAATACTTCTTAATGTATTTTCTTCTAATATGTATATAACATGGGCATATTAAAATGAAATGATATTCATCTTCAATATCTACAGTGTTACAACATAAACAGTATCGTTCATTACGTGGTATTCTATTTTGTCCGTATCGACCAGTTTGAATTCTAAGAGTATGTGCAGATATTCTTATTCTTGTAACAAAAAATCTATAACTTTAGGTAATAAATCTAAGTACCATTCATATGTGAGAGTTGTTATACAATTTTTATAAAGATCTAACACGGCACTATTTTCAACAGATGCAAGCCGCTCTTGCATGCAATTATCAACAAGTCTTTGTTTAAAAATGTTTGGAAATATTTTACAGTCTATCAAACTAGTATTATTGAAATATTCAGAAAAGCCATACATATCTAATACGTTTTTAACATTCGAAACCCAATTCTTTTTACCTATATTAAAATCAGATACACCTAGTTCATAGACTTTCCTTAACATAATATTATCAGTATTTATTAATTTGCACCAATATTTTATTATTCTCACATAGCCATCAATATATAGAGGGTGCCTACCTAACTCACCATAAACAATTGCATTACAAGTGCTACTTCTAACATTTAAGATTCTTTTACAAAATTTCATATGTACACGTTCAATATCTTTTGACTTATTGTGGCCCCATACTTCAGAAGAGTAAGACAAAATAGAGCCTACAAAAGAATCAAACAACTGACATAATAACTTTGGTTTAAAATCAAAATCTTTACAGTTATATAATAAAACGTTTAAAGCCTTTAATGTTTTACCAATCAAATGTTCTTGGTTTAACACAAAACTCCCTGTGTAGTTAAAAACTGTACCATGATAATTAAAATAATCTACAACTTCTATCGGTTGGTTATTGTAAAACCATCTTTCTCTATCGAAAGTAATTCCCCTTTTCCTAAATACAACAATTTTAGTTTTCATAACATTAACTTTTAATTCCTATTGTATTCAGTATGTGTGTAATAAATCAAGACTATTCTGCAAATCTTCCGGAGTTTTACCCATAATTGCCATATCAGCAAAAAGTAATAGAATTAATACAATGTCGTCAATCAATAAACCAGAACTAAAATTGCCTTGTAAGTACAATTCAAGGTCTTCTACAAACAGAGAAAAGAGTATAGGCGAAATTACCTCCCCTTGACGTAAGCCTATTGCATACTGGAAAAAATCAGAATATGAATTACAGCATCTTACACATGATTTTACTTTATCATATCCATTATAATGCGCAGAAGTTTTCCTTTTACACCAGCTGTTATTCTAAAAGTTATATTATTTTGTTGTGTATCTATTGATTGTGTTATCATTTCACGAAGATATTTCCAACTTGGTGCTTTCATATATCTTTCAGAAATTAAATAAAGTCCATATGGATTAAAAATTAAACGTGGAACCCACAAAAATAATCTTATTACAATTACCCTACCTTCGTCAGCAGCATTAGCTTTGTAAATTAATTAATCATCATTTGTTAATTGTAATGTTATTTGTATTCGACTCGGTGGTAACATGTTTTGTTCCAAACTTTGAAAAAATGAATAATTATTTAGTGGAATTTTAGCATTTACCTCATTACCACCCTGGATTAATCCCTTTCTAATAGCAAAACCTGGATTATATCCATCTTGGTCATCCCTACTTTCAGCACTAGCGGTTTTATCTAAATAAATAAATTCATTTGTTCCCGCTTAGCTCAGTAGGTACAGCGTCGGTCTACGGATCGCGGGGTCGCGAGCTCGATCCTCGGGCGGGGCGTGTGTTCTCCGTGACTATTTGATAAACGACATTGTGTCTGAAATCATTAGTCCTCCACTTCAGATTCATGTGGGGAAGTTGGCAGTTACTTGCGGAGAACAGGTTTGTACTGGTACAGAATCCAGGAACACTGGTTAGGTTAACTGCCCGTTACATAACTGAAATACTGTTGAAAAACGGCGTTAAACCCAAAAACAAACAAAATCATTTGTTCCATTTGAGTCTGCATAATCCTTTCATAGTTCAACTAAATTCTAAACATTCATTACCTTATATAAATTGTTACAATCATAAACAATTTTTCCATTTTGTTTAACCATTAACTGATCAATTATTGAAGCTGCATTATTAATTAAAGCAATTTGATCTCCATCAGCATAATTATTACTATTAGCAAGTTTATTAAACCCCCAACTGCCATATAAAAGCCACAAGATGGTGCCGGGGCAGGTTTTTATATAAATTATGCATGTTTCACATCAGAGAGCCCTTTTTCAAAATTTTAAATAAACCACTGCCAAAAATTTGAATTTGCCGGGAGGAGCTAATGAGGTCATGAACCCTAGGGGAACAGAGAATGTAAACAATTCCCACGTGGTTAATTTTATCAACAAACCTGATCGTCAGAAGGCTTCACATGTATCAATGGAATTGCATTGCAAAACTTTTCCAGAAAGTAATTTTGAATTTTTAAACCAAATAGAATATCATAGTCATTTTTACAGTTATATTTTTATATGTCATATCATAAAAAATGTTTTAAAGAAATAGGGAACTACTAATTACAGACATACAGTGATAAATATAATTTCAAAGAGCTTATCATTTTTATTAGTCCTTATCACAGCAACACTTGCTAATTTGTGTGTATTGTTCTGCATCTCAAACTTAAAGTTTATTATTTCTACATTTATTGTTAGGTTATCTCAGTTAATGGACCAGCCAGCAATGACAGAATTTTAGTAAATGAATGTTTGATTTTGAGTTTCATTGTTAAATTTACATAAACAAGATTAAAAATCAGGAATGCTAGTCTTGACTCAATTTTTCATAGGATTGATACTGATATGGATGCACAATATGGATAATAGTAGTTTTTTACCATCAAAACATGCAAACTAGTCCAAATTTCTTCTTCAACTGACCATTGTTTACATTTGCCTGTGAATCATCTAAAGTGAGCTATTTTTAGCTAACAGACAGCCTAGAGTAGCGTTGTTATTTGATAGGCTCCTCCTACAAAACTTACTGCCAGGGTACTAAAAGTTGGGGCTTTAACTTTAAAACTTCAAAATAACCATTAAACCAATCAAAATATGAACTTCTATCATTAATTGTAAAGTGATACCCACTTTTTTGCTGTTTAACATTATTTCCCAAGACGGATATTAAAGCTGTATCTAATTGAATAGGAGTTAGTTCGTATCTTTCACAATACTGTTTTATTCTAAACATGTATATTATATATTATTTTATTTTTTATAAATTAATCTGTTAATACGTTTACGCTGAGCTGAAGTCCCAGATCCTGATAATATTCTGTTTATTCTTATATCAATATCCTCCTCATTATTTTTACTGTTATTTTTTTCTTGTAATTTTTTGGCAATTAATTCACCAACTGCAGGTTTTTTAACGTTCACAGCGGGTTTTTTAAAATTTTTAATTTTTTCTGTAAGCTTCGCTGCAGCTAAATTCCCGACTTCCGTTCCAATCTTTTTTGTTCCACTTTCAAGTGCAGACTTTCCTGCAGTTTCCAGAGCTTTTTTTTCCAGCAGATGCAACAGAAGATGAAAACAATTTTGTTAAAGTGTCAAAATACCTGTACCAGAGAAGGAATCTCCGGAAGCCAAAGGCTTACCATATATAATTTCTTCTCCGGTCTGAGCATCAACATAAATAAATATTCCTTTATTTTTATCATAAACATTTTTGTACATTATATAAAACTAAATTTCATAATTTCATAATTAATTAAAGTTTTAAAACTTTAGTTTTAATTAATTCCTTTTAAAATTAGTGTAAAACTTGTTTCAACCCCATTAAAATTAATTATTCTACCAAATACATCTGTAATATATATTCTTATTGAATTCATAACTTTTTTATTAATATCAGAATATCCGACTCTGTTGGGTTCTTTTGTAAATGGATAAGCTCTTGTTAAATCTGCAGTACTTAAAGCATAGATAATATCACTAAAATTACCATCAACAAGTGAATTATCAATAAGATCACAATGAATGTAAATTGTAAGAGTTAGTTATATTTGGGGTTGTAGTTCCCCATTCATTATTTCTCAAAGCTGTCTTTTCAAATCCAAGCAATGTATTTGACATTCTTAAATCCAATATAAAATTATCACGAATTGAAATTAATATTTTAAAACTACTTAAATCAAATTCCAAACTTACTTGAGCAATGTCTGATTTATCAAATTCAAAATCATCATTAATTATTAATGTTTCTCTGATATAATTATTGATGTCTGTATAACCGTAAGAACCATTTTGAAATATAATATCTTTCCATTCTTTACCATTATTATAACGAATTCTTTTATTGTCATATTCATCACTAATATTATGCCAAGAGTAAGTCATAGTGTTAATACTATCCAAACCAACAACGTAAGTTTTATTTTTATCTAAAATTAAAGGGCGACTAAATCTTATTGTAAAAACACTCGGAGTATTTTTGTTATCATCTTTAACTGTTTCAAAACTTAAGACTATTTTTTGTTCCATTTATATTCAAGAAAAGTATTTTTTATATAAAAGTTCGTGTTGTTCTGGTAACAATTCATACACTTTAAATAATTCATCAATTATGCCAATACCTTCATTTATTAGTTCTTCGTTATTATTCCCAGCATCAACAGAACCACAAATTAACTCCAAGTTATTAATTAATTCTTCTGGATCACACGTACAAAGACCTGAATTAAAACCTTCACCTCTAATTACTTTTTTTAAATTTCATAGATCTTTTATTGATAGGTAATCCTGATTTTTTCTGTTAATTCTTTAAATATTTTTCTAGAATGAATTGAATGTTTTTTATTATTGTTATATCTTTTATTAATTAGATCAATCAAATCATCATCTACTTTAGTGTTAATTACTTCTTTTCCAGTTCTTCGATCCTTAGCAATCAATTTGTTTTGACCATAAAGTTTATTTAAGTTAATAATTAAATTACCATATTGTCCATTTGGTGAAACTTTATATGTATTATATTGTCTTATTCTTTTTCCAAATACTTCTGAGTCTTTAATCATTTTTGATAAGCGTTCATTGTATTTTCTAAGATTTTCTCTGTCTGATTCTAACTCCGAAACATACTCGCCTGCAGCCATAGGTTCTGCATCTGAAAATTCATTTTTTTTTCATCTGGTTCTTCTTTACTATATTTATTTATATTACGAGTACACTTCTTTAAATCCTCGCTAACCCTTTTTCTTGTTTTTATCCAAGAGTTTTTATCTTTTATTTTTTTGCTAATTCTGATAATGTGGGTAAGTTCCATTCTGATAATATATCTTTATTGATATTTATATCTAAATTTGCCTCCAATTCTTCTTCTGATTCATCAGTTGTTTCGTATGACGGGTATATCAATTGTCGGAACCGGTTTTTCGGTTATTCCCATCTTTTCTCTTCCATAATCTTATATTTTTTAAATTTATCTCCAGGTATCCATCTAACAGGTTCATTCCCCCGATCTACTGGTATATATTCTTGTTGTCTTTTAGATTTTTCAACTTCTCCAGGAGACCCTGTAATTGGTTGCGGTTCTTGGAATAGCTGCGGTAAGCCTTGATATGTTTGTATATCTTTTGTTTCATCACCAAGTGATTCTAATTGTTCTTTAATTCCAGGCAATGCTTTTAATTGTCTTGATAATTTTTCTTTTTGACTTTCTATTCCTTCAGTAATTGGCTTATAAATTTTATTATACATTTCTTGACTAGTAGCTTTTCTTATTTTTTCTCTTCTTATTTCTTCTCTTTTAGCTCTTACTTTTTGTTCAACTAGGTTGTTTATTACTCTCATTTCTTTAAGTTTAGTTAGCATTTATATAATAATGTAAGATAATGTAAGATAATGTAATATTATTATATAATGAAAATTCCTAATTATGATACGAAAAGTGATGAATCTAATACCTTTAAGCAAATTTATCCTTTTATGCCAGATTCATGTTTTAGAATGTTAATATGTGGATCTTCCGGATCAGGAAAAACAAATACATTAATGCATATACTTCGAAAACCTCATATTTTATGATAAATTATACCTCTATGCTAAAAACCTAGAACAATCTAAATATCAGGATTTAATAAATCACTTATAATGAAATTACAGATGAAATTGAATAAGATGCAAATGAAATACTTGAATATTCGGCTGATCCCAACCAAATTGAACCTTGCGATAGCCTTGAACCAGAAAAACAAAAGTAGTAATATTTGATGATTTTGCATGTGAAGAAAAAAAGGTTTCCAATAAAATAACAAAATATTTTATCCAAGGACGTCACAAAAACTGTTGTGTTATTTATTTAAGTCAGTCTTACTATAAAACACCAAAAGATATTCGAATTAATTGTTCACATTATATTTTGTTCATGGTAAAAGAGAAAATGATATAATTTGTAATGAACAAAATATAGACCGCGATTCTTTTGCTAATGCAACAAAACAAAAATATGATTTATTATATGTTGACAAACAAAGGAAGTTTCTAAGAAAAAACTTTACTGGTAATATATAATGGGAGTTTTTAATAATGTAAAACAAATAAGTAAACCTGACAGTATAAGTAAAGTTAAGTTTGATATAGATTTAAGTGATTATGAAAATAAAAAACAATTTAAAAAGCTTAAAAAGGACATGGAATCGTATCTTCATAAAAATAAGGAACTTGAAAACCCAATGAACAGAGCATTAGATACGGGAGGTAATGAAATAATTAACCTAGGAAATCCAGATAAACCCGGTGATGCAGTTTCAAAACGGTTTGTGTTTAAAAAAGTTCAAAGTGTAATAGAATACTATAAACTTGAAGATATCAAAAGTATAAAACAGACACTAGAAGCACAATTAAAAAATATTGAAGATTTAACAAAAGACTTAAAAAACAATTCATTATTAATTAATCAATTACAAGGTAAACTTGAAGAAGAAATGAAAGCTATGGTTAATTCTATTAAATAACTTGAAGAGAAATCTGATTTGACAGATGACAACATAAAAAAAGTATTTAGAACTAATTTTGAAAAGTTATACAATCAAGTTCAAGAATTAAAAGATAGTATGATTAAACATGAAGAACTAAAAGACAAGATTATTGAAGCTGAGAAAAAGTTACAAAATATGTATCAGTTAGAAGTCAGAACAGAAATAAACTAGAGCTATGACTAAAGGTGATGAATGTACCCTCCGCATGCACTGACACAGTACATTGCAATTTGACGCACACAAGATTGCATAATTATGTGGACTGTATGTATATAGACTGTATGTATACAGTATGGTAACAAAAAACAAAGTCCCATAACTATGCAGAATATTTATCTAAAAGAATGTAACATGCACCATGCACAACTAGGGTTGGTACTGATCACCTGTGTGAAGTTTCATTAAATTGTGTATAAGGGTTTGGTTAATTAGGCATGCACAAGATTGCATATGCAGACTGTATGTACATAGTATGTTAACAAGAAACAAAGTCCCATAACTCTGCAATTTTACTCGCTGAAAGAACCTATTATGCCCCATGCACAACTACTGTTGTTACTGATCATCTGTGTGAAGTTTCATTTAATTGTGTCAAGGGGATGAGGAGAGTTGGTGCGCACAAGATTGTGTCTATGTATATAGTATAGTAACAAAAAAAACAAAGTCCCATAACTCTGCAATTTTTTTTTCTAAAAGAACCGTACATGCCCCATGCACAACTACTCTTGTTACTGATCACTTGTGTGAAGTTTCATTAAATTCTGTCAAGGGGATGAGGAGAGATGGTGCGCACAAGATTGTGTCTATGTATATAGTATAGTAACAAAAAAACAAAGTCCCATAACTCTGCAATTTTTTTTCTAAAAGAACCTAACATGCCCCATGCACAACTACTGTTGGTACTGATCACTTGTGTGAAGTTTCATTAAATTCTGTCAAGGGGATAAGGAGAGATGGTGCGCACAAAATTGCGTCTACGGACAGACGGACAGACAGACTGACAGACAGACAGACAGACAGACAGACAACCTGAAACCAGTATACCCCCCCCCCCCCCTTACAACTTGTTGTCGGGGGGAACAATAAACTTAACACTGACTTTACAAAAAAACCATAAAGATTTACTCAACAGATTTTCAAATAAATTTGCAGAATATAAATCTGAACTGGAAAAGGCAGCTTCACAAAGAGGTGATGACCATGACACAGCATTAGATAACCTTAGAAAAGAGCTTAACTCTAAAATCGAAAATTTTAAGAAACAACTTCGGATCTTGATTAGTAATGTTGACATACGTCACAATTTAAAGTACGCAGACTTAAATACACTTACAGGTCTGTTACAAAAAAAGATATTAATGAATTTAATGATAAAATTAAAAAAATAGAAAATGATCTGGACTTTGTAGTTGAAATATAAGCTAAACAAGGAGAATCAATTACTGCTAATACTGAAACAATTTCTACTAATACCCAAGCAATTTCTACTTATGCCGAAGAAATTACAAAAGTAAAAAATGCATTTTTAAAACAAGAAACACGATTAGCTAGAACAAAGAATGTTGTTGACAATTTGTCTGGTTCTGAAGTTGCTACAACAAAACGAGTTGGTGATTTAGCTGAAGTAATTCTTAAACTTAATGAAAATTATAAAACAATAAAAGAAGAAATAGAAAAAAGTAAGACGTGAAGTGTTTCTTATTGAATATTATAATAGCAAACAACTACATGTAAGTAATTGTTCTGGAGGAAAATTTGATATTGAAGATAAACAATTAGGTCAAAAAGTATTAAATACCACATATTGTTTTGCATTATTTGGACTACGAGCTAATAAAATTACAGATTATAAAAGTTTTATTGAAACAAATCAAATATTTCCTGCTTACCTAGGATTGGTAGATGTATTTCAAGTTCAACAAGATGGGGATTACATAATTGAAATGAATATTATCATTGGTAGTAAAATTTTTAGTTTTCTTTTTTATGGTGGGATGATCACACAAACGGACAAGATAATATTTTACCTGAGGTTAGAAATACGACACTGGCTTTTAAGAAAAAGATTGAAATTAGTTCAATAAAGGAGCGGAGTTTTCCATTCATTCAGATTTTAGAGACAATGATAGTTTTACTACAGAACCAGGAAGTTATGTCAGAGTCTAGTTGGTTAATTAAAACTAAAAGTTTTAAAACTTTAATTAAAACTTTAATTAAAACTTTGATCAATTACTGTGTTTTTTATATTATATACTATAAATGGGAATATTTAATAATATAAATGAAAAAGTAAGCAAAACAGAAAAACAAATAATAAGAAAACCTCCTTTGTTTTTAACATCTGCAACAGAAGATACCGATAGTGGATTATTTCAATGGAAAGTTGTAAATGCTAGTCCTGGTTTGGTTCAAAATGGTAATAATGTAACAATTAAACAAAATTGCATCTTAATTATTCTTACTGATGCAATTAAAAAAGATAAAAGAGAAGCTAAATTACAACTAAAAAATAAAGAAAATAAAATTCTTCAAAGTTACAATGTAAAAAATAACAGAAAAAAATGAATCTATTTCTATTAATTATACTAATGAATTTAAAATGAATGATGTTATTTATATTAATTCTTTAAACGTTATGAATATTCAATTAACAATTTATGGTTCTAGCTAACAATTTATAGTTCTGTAATTTAATTAATATAACCGTAAGTTAATGTATCAATACCATTATCAAGAATATATCTTTTATCGTCATAACATGATATAGACGTTTTGTTTACAACATAACTGGAAAGATTATGCTTATCAGAACGAATAACTTTAAAGGTGTGATTACTTTGGGTTGAATTAAACAAAGTATCTTTGTAATTTTTATGAACTATTGTTTTCTTTACAACATGTTTTTTATTCCTTTTAATTTTTTAACATTAACTTCATTTTCTAATAAATATGAATACATTTTAATTCTTTATCCAACAAATTCAACAATGGGAATGCCGGCAGCTTCATCTTTAAATTTTCCAATTACTTTTTTGTTGTAATAAAAATAAAAATCTGATTTTGGGTTGTAATCACTATTATCAAATAAATCTTTGTCCTTATAAAAATCCTCATATGCATCTTCAGTATTTATTTCATAACATAATGAATCAGTGTCAGTGAATAAAAGCTTTGCTGAGCTTCTATACTTTTCTTTAATATAATTATAATGAAAATCATACATTAAATATTATGATAAATCTAGAATACACATTCCAACATAACAAGGTCTGTTTAATAATAAACTTTCGTTTATTCTATGAATACCAAACAAATTCTTATTAAACATTAATGAACTAACAAATGAAGGTTTTGCTATATACTTCAATAAAATATTTTCATTATGTGTTAATTTAATATTAACCCTCTTGCGTAAATTCTCCATTGTCTTACCGAATACCGAGTTGTTCATGAGTTTAAAAAAAGTCTTTTTCAAATGAATGTTTTGCTTTAGATATTTTTTGAGTATTAAAATCAATATACATTTTTAACCAAGGAGATGAATCAAAAGTTAATATTCTATGTATTTTTGTTACTTTTAATCCTAATTGTGCATATAGTTCAAGGTTTTTATAATGAACTACATAATTTTGTTTTTTTCATTAAAGTTGGAACTCATTTTATTACATTACTTTTTCCTATTTCAAATTCTGTTTTAATATTTTTACTATAATTTAAAAGCCATTGATCTGGTATTTTAATTTTTTCAGGAACTAAAGGGTAATCATTGTGAAGATCATGTAATTCTTTTGGATATTCAAGATCACATTCAATTATTAAGTTAGTTTTACCATTGGCAGTTAATTTCTTATATTGTTTTTCGGATATGAATTTAAAATTTCCAGAGGGCAAAGGTTGGCACATGGCCCAACCATAAAGGTTATTGGCGTCGAGGTACATAAGGTACATTTATATATTTATTGTTTGCTTTGATGTAACAGTTTGAAATATAACTTATTCCTCCTCTCAGTCCCTTTTCAATAAAAAGATACATATCAATATCAGTTATTAAATCCAGATTTATTCCAGTCATTTTTAACATTGCATCCCAAGCTAACCCAGGACTACTAAAATAATGACAAGGGTCAAGTTTATATTATTCCAAACATAGTTTTCTAACATTTTCGAATGTATCAGCTAAAAGTAATACGTCAGTTTTTAAATATAGATCATGATATTCTCCCATTGTTTTTATTTTAAATTTATACCAAACATTTTAGCCTGTTCATATTCTCCATCACTAATTTCAGTTTCGTTTACAATTGAATAAAACTCTTTTTTAGGAGGTAATTTTGTTTCTTTGAATTTTTCAAATGAATCCATGTAATCATATGGATAAATACCTTTTGTTTTTAATAATTCAATTTTGCTGTCAAATTCTTGAGATAAATATTTAAATTCTGGAATATTTTTTACTAAGTTATCCAATGATTGGGACATAAATTGAAATGAATCAATAAAAACCAAGTCGGAAATCATAAATGCCATATATCTTTCCATATTGTTAGGAATTACATTAATTTCTTTTTTGAATTTTCCTATTTGTTGCATAATAAAGTGGGAATCATATCCTCTTAAATTATGAAAAATAGACTTTTGCGTGTTAGTCTAAAATTAATATTACAGTCTTGATGAGCACTTCCTCTAAATTTTCCTGTTAAATGACAGTGGTCTCGGACAGGAATGTCAGTTTTCTTATATTCTTTTTCACAAATATGACAAAACTTTTGCTTTTTAATTTCACTTTCATCTTTTTTAGACATTCTTAATTCTTTGTTAAAATGTTCTTTAAATACTTCCTTACAATATTCCTCTTCCTCAAGCATTTTTTCAATAAACTTATAAACTGCATTAGGACCTCTGTAAATCTGGGTTGGTTTAGTATAACTGTTATCATAACAACAAACAACTTTATAGCCGTAACCACAATCTATATGATTTTGATATGATTCAGTAAATGAAGATTCAGGTGATGGTAAAGCAGTTGATATTTTTTCAGTTATTGATTCAAAATCAGCATAAATTACAAAAGGTACTGCTAAACCTTTATGATAATTTTTAAAATAAATCTTACTTCCCTCTTTTTGCATTTTTACAGCTTGTACACCATTAATAGGTAAACAATTTGGTATATGTTCATTTAATATTCTTTCTTGAGAAAAATTTTGTAAACATGATTTGCAAAAATGTTTTTTATTTGCATGTTTTGTTTTTTTAAACATTAATCTATTAAAGTATTTTATCCAAACATAATGTGTTATTTCGTTAATATTAATTAGCAACATATCACAGTGTTCTTCATATTGATATTTTGATATGTACAATGGATAAATACCTGCAGGTTCTTCATAACCAAATATATTAAATGAAATATCATTCAAAACTTCTATTTTAGGTAATTGATTTATTGTAACAGGAAATTTTATTCCTTTATAATTAAGTTTTTCTATATGTCTTTTTTTTATATTTTGAATCTCTATGAGGGTTTTCTTTAACAGGAAATTTGTAAGCTAAATGGCACCATCTAAAACATTCGTTATCATCATTCTTTATATTTATTAATCCTTTCATTGAATTTTTTAATGGTTTTGGTAGTTCTAAATAACTAGAAGCAGCTAACGGATTATATTTATATCTATTTATATAATGGACATCAACCGACTCTACTCTCCAACCACTTCCTTCTGAAATCCAATTACCGATCCTATTTATTATTTCATCAAAAGCTTGACGTAAAGTGTTTTCATTTCGTTTGAGTTATATATTTATCAGTTTTATCCATTTTCCCAAAAGTTATTTTTAAAACAACATTTATTTTTATACCTTTAAAGTTTTAAGTTCAGATTTAAGAATATGAAATGAGTCGTTTATAGTTAAATATAATTGTTTCTCTGGATCTTGTCTATATGTAATTTTAATTTCAAATTTCTTATAATATTGCTTTGTAGATTTCTCAATTTCTCTAACAGCCATCTATATATTATATTTTGAAAAACAAATTCGTTAAGCAAAAAAGGATTAAAAAATAAAGTTTAAGAAGAAATAAAATATTTAAATTTATATCTTTTTCCATTAGTTTTTGATATTCCACTTTTTACTCTGTTTTTCCCTTCGCAGCACATTTTTATTAACCCAGAATTAATATCAAGGTCTTTAAGGTCGATCCACACCTTAGGGCCGGAATGTAGAACTTTAACGGAAAAGTATGAAATTTGGCTCAAATATAGATCAACTTTTTTTCCGTGCGGTCAAGGTGTTTTATTTTTTGAAAGCGTCTGAGGTATGGCTCGCCCTTTAAAATTATCAAATAAAAAAGGCATGTGTTCTCGTTGGAGTTTTTGCTAAAAACGTTGAAAGTCGTGGTTGAATGACGAAAAGCGCAACGTTTTTAAGGATATTATATCACGTCGTTACAGGACAGGCCGTTACAAGACACGACATTACAAGATATTTAGTAAGTCAAGACTGTCATAATAAACGGGGTAATTACGGCTTTAAATAAAACCGTTTTTATGTTTTCAACTGTACACCAGTCTATTTTTATCACAAATGTAGACTTTTCAAACTGGTATTATTTTTGATACGCCAATCTAGGGCTTTGATGTATTGCGTCATTTATTAACGTCAGTAAATTTCTTTTTGTTTTTTGTTGTTTTTTTTTTCATTATTATTCACGGCGTTTGCTTTAGGGATATTTCTTTCCTGTTGAAAAGTTAAACCCCTGTTTTCCTAAATATCATTATAAATAAGACATTTTTGAAAACTTTATAATGACTGAAGCAATAAAGTTTTATGTTCAATTTATTATTATGCAAGCACCTATTTAGACATGAGGCATAATATCACAACATTGGAAGTTTTCGACAATTTATTACATTTTATTTTCAAAATTTATTTTTTCAGGGAAGATTATTTTTTATAAACAAGTTATTTCCATGTTTCTAATCAAGGACATAACTACAATTCAAAGAACACAGTGCTCTATTTCGTGTATTTCAACTTTCACATATTAAATACACAAGAAAATACATGTAACTGAATATTGTAATTTAGATTATTTCAGCACGCGGCACAGTAAGAGATCAGGTAAAATCGTAAGTGCATTTGATACATTTAATGGACCAGATTGAGTAGAAAGATGTCAAGGAGATAATAAATAATAAGTTTTCAATTATGGCGTATAGCTTACCAGCAAGTGAACTGTCTGTCAATTTAATCAGCATTAATTTCACCCGCCTTTTAAAACTTTTTAACACGAAAATTAATAGATATATAGACGTGAATTGTTTTGTACAAAACAATATATCTTAGCCGCAACTTTGCTGTTACCGTACTTTTCTCTGTTTTTGTGACGACGATCTGTTTGCATACATGGCTGTACAATTTGACAGTGTTGGAACAGTAGCACAACTGTTCAGATATGAATGAAAAACATTACCAGGTAGCAACATTCATATGACCTGACTTAAAGTTTGACCTTGATTCCGATGGGTTAAACGTTTGACTTTACGGAACTGAAACGAAGTATTCATCTTCTGGGCAATGGTAAATTGATACTATAAAATCACTAAAATTGGTAACAAACAACCGCCCCGCCAGCCCAGCGTATTGATAGGAATGGGATGCGCATACAAATTGTGTCTTATGAAAAATCGGTCACACAATTTTACCCTTGCGGGCGAGAATGCTCATTTCAAACCTGTTACCTGAAGAAATGTTGACATGCGCCTGAGGTGCGGATCAAAAATGTGTCACATGAAATTCTGTTACCCTGTTCTACCCATACTGGCGAGGGGAAGAGAGAGAGAGCGGTACGTTCAAATACTAAGCAAAGGTCATTTAGATAATGACATCATCTCTGTGAAGAGCTTCAGCACTTTGTTTTCAAAATACAAAGGTTCTTTTAGGTATTAAACAAAACATGTAATGATCAAAGTTAATAACCGTATACCTGAAAAACTATTTCTAGCGAGCCCATTTTCTCTTCTATTCCAGACTCTGTTTGTCGATAATACTGCTAGGGCATGAGATGGTGTACTGTCAACATGCATTTTTATTTATTTTTTTATATTTCTGCATTATTTTTAATATATTGCGCTTATGTGAAACGTGTGAAATAGCTAATAGCTGTTTTGAATACAGTGATGGATATATCTTGGATACTATCTTAATTGTACAGCAACTCATTCAAAAGCTGGAGTCACACACAGGAACGCATGTGCGTGCGCACGGATACGCAGACACACTACTAACTACAGCACGCACGAACGCATTCGCTATTTTATACAATCATTCTCGCACATACGGGCAGAGTTCTCAGAACCTTGCTAAGCATTTCTGGCGGGCCTAGTATTTTGGGTCAGCATCGAGTAAAATGATAGCAATTAATTATAATTTTTCTTAAATAAATTTGAATATGTTCTTAACAAAAGTTTAAGGTCAGTAATTACTTTCAGAGATAAACATTCCCTCTCCGTGTCCATTTGATTAAAGACTGTGTGTATAAGATTATCCGTCCCCCACCGCTGATTCATGTGAAGAAGTTGACAGTAACTTGCGGAGAACAGGTTATTACGGGTACAGAATCCAGGAGTATTGTTTAGGTTAACTGCCCGCAGGTACATAACTAAAATACTGTTGAACATTCTGCACTAAGCAAATCAAGAAATAAACATTTCAGACAGTTTTAACAGTTTAAAAAAACAAAACAATTTCATAAAGTAAAATAGTGGTTTGTATAATTTGATAGTAGCGTCTCAATCAACTGTCGTTATTCGGAAAAAAATGTTCCAGCAAACTACAACTCCTTTTCTTCCGGTCCTTCCGTGTGCTACTGCGTGTATCGTATGCATTCTTACATATACATGTTGCATATATATGTGAAGTTTCTCGTTTTTAATAAACTGTGTGGTCACTTAAAAAATATACTTTTAATTTACTCAAAATGAGAAATCATTTTTCTGTCACACCGTTTAGAATTATTATAAGAGTATTACAGTACTGTAGGAAATTTACAGTATCCTGTTACGCTGTATTAACGGAACGTATTTAGCACGGTAACGTCATAGTTTCTACAATCTAACGCGTCGCGCTTTTCGGCATTTATCTATGATTTTCAAAGTTTTTTAGCAAAAAATCCAACGAGAACACATGCCTTTTTTATTTGTTAATTTTAAAGGGCGGACACAGGAGCAGACTGTTTCAACAAATAAAACAGTTTGACCGCACAGAAAAAAAGTTATAGGACAAAATGCATAAATTTGCGCGTACATATTCTATAACGATTTCGAGGTCAGCCAATTTGTTTTCAGAAAAATGACGGTCTTATAATGCACTAAATACATTTAGATTTCGTCAAATACATTGAACCAGACAACTAAATGCGCAATCGAAAAAAAAAATGAAATCGCCAAAAAAATAGTGAAATAATGACAGAAAAACGAGCAATTGACGTGAAAAATCGGGTGCCACCAGGTGGCGCTTTAAACGTGAACACACAGGTGTAAAATCGAAAAAAAAAATACAAACATTCTGAAAATACAGAGGTTGATCTATATTTGAGCCAAATTTCATACTTTTTCGTTAAAGTTCTACATTCCGTCCCTAAGGTATGGATCGACCTTAAATGCTGCATAAGTGCTTTTATATATTTTTTCTTCATTAGTATCACAATTGGTTGCAATAAGGTTTTTAGGATTGTTTCGGTGATTATTTGGTTTAGAACATTCACATAATATTTGATTATTTTCCTCTTCTAACATTAAACAATCACAATCCCATTCAGATAAATTACCTTTAAGGAGATAAGGATCTATAAAATTTTGTAATTTATCAATCACATGTTTTTTTTATATTCATCGCTAACTATTTGATCAAGTTTTGATTTAATAACGTTTCTTCTTTTTAATACTTTTTATATGAATTTTTGTCTGGTTTCGTTATTTCTCCTAAAGTGCTAGATAATTTTGGCATAATCATTCTATCTACCTTTCTATTAACCATCTATATAATATACTTATAGAAAAAAATCTTTAAAAAACGCACGTAAAGAAATTATATTGATTTGAGAAATTTGTTTATATTATCTATATCTTTTGAATAGGTTTTTGAGGGTATTTTATCTAAATTGTTATCAATTGTTAATATTTTTATGTTGTTTTTAGCCATTCGATCTAACCATTCTTCGTGTAATTTATGTAATGTTTTTGAATAATCTAAACTAACTTTGTTTATTCCGTTCTGTTTCTTTTTTGAAGTCTTTTAAGACATATTTCTGGGTTGGTTTTAACATAAACAAATCCATCAATTGTGTTTTTTTTCCGTATTTTTTTTATAATATGATCAGTTAAGAAACGATTATATAGCGCCCACTCGGGGTCATTTATAACACCGTTGTTGTGATATTGTTTTGTAAAAACGTTACTGTTGGTTAAATAACATCGTTCGAGGACAGAAACACCATCAAACTGTTTAGCAAAAGATAACATTTTTATATGGCTGTTTAAAGTTGCTAGTTGGAAAGGAAATAAACATTTTAGAGGTTCTTGAGCAGCAAGTTCAAAAAGGTTATATGAATTTCCACTTGGGTCCATAACATTTTGCCATTCATGAATTGGTTCTGGAATTATATTAAAATTAGGATTATATTCTTTAATAATAACTAAAAACGTACTTTTTTCCTGATGCAATATTACCTTCGAGTGATATAATTTTTCTCATTTATATAAAATACTTATAGAAAAAATTCTTTAATATAACTCTTCTTCTTTTTTACTTTTATATCCGTTAAGTTTAAATTCCTTCATATGCATTTCAAGAGGCATCGAATAATCTTTTTCTTTCTGCATTTCTAACAGTATTGTCAAAATATCCTGAATAACTTTATTTGGATCTTCTTTATTTACTTTTCCAATTCGTGCTTTTGTTATAAGTTTTTTTTTATTTTGTGATGGTGTAATTTTAAAACAGCTTTTTTTGTCGTCAACTTTTAATCTATTAATAAATATAGTAATTACTGATGGAACAGCGCCAGCAACTGCTACAAATATAGGAATAGCTGGAACAAGTGCTAATGCAGCTGAGCAACCAAAGATACCTGCTGTAATATGTAATCCAGTACTTACTCTTCCACAAAACTTATAACTTTTTCTGTAATTAGCGGCAAGTTTAGTTAAGTGAATAATTAATTGATCTATTGTTTCTATTCCATTATTAGAAATTAGATTTTTATTACTCATTTATATAATATGTTTTTTTTAAATTAAATTTTTTCCAATTCACTAAACGGAACCCAGCTATTAATTTTTTCATTGTAACCTTTCCATTTTACTAAAGCTTGTTTTTTCTTGTAGTCTCGTCTAATAACTTTTTCTATTCTAAAATCCTCTTGTTTAGTAGGTAAAAGTTCTTGTTCATAAAATAAACCTTGAATTATTTCATTTTTTAAATCTTTTACTGTGTATGTTCTGGGATTTGTATTATTAATTCCAAGAATTATAAATATTTCTTCAGTCCAGTTTGGTGTGTATCCTTTTTCAAAATGTCGTTTAAGTTTGCTTAAGCGGACTCGATCACCAATTTTAAACTTTGGTTTACTCTTTGGTATCTTTAAATTACCATATAAATTAAAGTAAACAGTACCTTTATTTAAGTTTTTACTGGCTTCGGTCGGTATCATTTTTATACTAGAATGTTTTGTTTTGTTATATTTACCAACCATTTCCTGCAAATTATCTAAATAAGTGTAAGTATTATTTGCTGTAAAGTATTTCCACATTATTCTTTTTAAACTTCTATTAAATCTTTCGATTACTACAGCTTTTCCTTCATTAAATGTATGATACATGTTAATCTTATTTTTATTGAAAAATGATTCAAACTTTTTATTATAAAATTCTTTTCCTTCATCTACCCATAAATTTGTTGGTGTTCTACCTTTTAAAATTATTTTTTCAAATGTTTCAGTAACAGATTCTCCAGTTTTATTCTTTAATGGAATAACCCAAGCATATTTGCTCAATATATCAATAACGGTTAATAAATACTTTACACCTTTATTATATTTTGAAAAAGCTTGCATATCAACTAAATCAGCAGACCAAATATCATCATTGTCACGGACAACCTCTCTTCATTTCGTAAATTTTCGTTTAATTGGTTTATGTAATTCTTCTGCTAATTCATCACTCTGGACAGCGGTAGCTCAGAGTTACCGGCTCTGCAGTTATTTCGGGGGTATACTCTACCCCCTTTTCCCGTTTTTTGACTTTCGTTTTTGTCCGAGACCAAGTTTGTATTTCGTTTTAATTGCAGGATTAACAACTAAATGTTTGCAATCTTTTCTCCAAATGTTTTTGATTTAGTGTTATTTAAATTGGAAAGCATTTGCTTGTCACATGTACCCTTTTTTACACCGCTGTCATAGCAAAAGTCATGGTCCATACATACTGCATCTAGTTCATTAATAGGAGGTCCATTATCTAAAGGATTTTCTGGTCCACAATAGTTATATCCTGGGAGTGTTAAGCCTTTTTTAGGTAATAAAGGTAACATTGCTTTATGAATATCTAAATTACCCCCTGTACTTTTATCAAACTTTGATTTCATTCTTCCACAAGATGAACAGGTAGCCATTATCATTTTTCTCCCGTTTTTTGCTGTAACATAATGAGGATTTATATTATCAGTAAATCTTCTTTCTTTCAAACAATATATTTTATTCTGTAAACTCATCTTTATCATATGTATTTAAAACTTTTTACTGGGTTTAAAACCTGTGGGTTTTTAATTGGCCGGCATTGGTCATTTTTAACCAGCGACAAGGGACCAAATGAGGTCAAACTGTTTTCGCTCCATCATATATATTACTACTAAGGTCATATTCGTTTATGAAGTTTTGTGTCAAAATTTGAGTTATTTTCAACTTCAGATCAGTTTTTCACACTTTCTGTACAAGGGTCGGAGAAGACTATGTAAGGGTTATGTAATTTAATCTTTATTCTTTTGATTCATAGTAATTTTCATGCAAGTTTAATAGCATTTAATGGTTTATTTGTTGTTTAAAATGAGGACATGTATGTTTTCATCCGGCATATTTTTATGACGGATTCTGTCAAACCCGCAGTTTTTTTTTTGTGACGGATTCCCTCAGCCTGCAGGGATCCGGCGGATTATTATGTTGGTTTTTCCTCACTTTTTCTTGTGTGACTGTCGGATTTTTGGAGAGTATAAAAGGGTTCCCACTCAGATTTTCGAGGACTTGTACCTCTTTGGCTTAAGGGTAAACATAGATTATTTCATTATTATTTTTAGCAATAATTTCATTGAAAACTTGGATTAAGTTAGGCATTTGTCAATTTAAGTGCATTTTTGAGAGGTAAATTTTCGCTTTTGATTAAAATTAGTATTTTTAAGTGGGAAACCTTGTAGACACTTTATAATAATTTTGCACAATAACATTGTTTTAAGCACTGACATACTTTAAATCCGTACTTTGTGCATTTGTGCCATTAATTTATTGATATTTGCTCATCCATTATTTATTATCCTGAATGATACTTTGTTAAGGGAAGTTATTAATATAAATTCTTTGTTTTAAATTGACATTGATCTTAGTCTTCTGTTAAAGTTTACTTAAAGACAAATCCCCCCACTTAAAAGTTTCCTTTTATTTTACCGAAGTCTAGCCTTGGTTTAATATTGTGTTCACAAATTGTCTGTCCGTCCGTCTGTCTGACTCGTGACATAGTAACCTAGTATCCCGGTAATAGTAACCTAGTGGAGCTCACTGGAGCAGTGGAGTCAACAAGGTCCAGTCTTGTTGCTGAATTATTGTGATTGTGATTTGTCCGTCCGTCTGTCTCGTCATTGTAACACGGTCATCTCGTGGAGCTCACCGGAGCACTACAGTATGTATATTTAGAAACAGATAAAAGAACAAAACTTGTCGGGTACTAAAAATGCAACTTTCCACGTACATGTATCTGTAAATATGTTTGTCAGCAAATAGCGACTTCCCATACTGGTATGTAATGCATGAATATTTTGTGCATATTTGATAAACAACTGTGATACATCTTGTCAAAACTTAGATTCCCCAGGATATGAAACGGCTAAACGGGTGATGCTTTATCGCAAGTGTTGAAATTATTTGAAGAAAGTGTTTATATATTTTTAAGTTTTGCTTATTATTGATATTCAGTGTACAGTGTTATATTTATTCAATTTCCACAATAACAAGTATGAAACCTAGTTGTTTCTGACGAAAAAGAATTAATAAAACAAATCTGATGATAAAAATATTATACTATGATCTTTCACAATAGCCATATATACAATTATGTATTGAACTGGATACAGAATGCTTCATTTTTCTGCAAAGAATACGTTGAGAAGATATAAAAACAGGCATATGATTACCAATTAAGGGGTTTGTAGCTAAAAAAATTCACTTAAATTGCATGTGTTTGAAGTAGCTTTAATTAATCTATTATTCACGTGGAGAAGCCGTCACTTACTTGTTAACACTACATTTGTATGAAATCAACAAAACTGACGATTATAGGGTTATATATAGGAAATATAATTAAAAAAAAAGATATTAAGCCCAAACAATACTGACAGACAAAATCTTGAACTGAGCAACAAATATCTAAATACATAAAATGATAACAATAATTTGATAAGAATTACTGTTATTCTGCAAAATCTCGCCATGTTTAGAAAGCCTGGATTTTTTTTTTGCGAATTCCCACCAATATTCACTACTTAAAACTTGCTGTCTTTAAGACGTTTCTAAACTGTATCCTATGTTTGTGTTTGTTTATTTTTCTTTTCTTTACAAGCCCGAGAACTTATCTTAAACTTGAATATATCCTGAACAGAGTTTGATATTTTCTAAAATAAATTTGGAGATTTATTTTCTATTTCAATTTTTGAAATGTCGCCATGAATTACCTTATTGGATTATTAATGAACTTGGAGGAAACTCAAAGAGTTTGCAAATTTTGTGATATTATCATTTTTTGGAGTACTTTTTCTTTTGTTATTGAGCTTATGTCATGGAAAATACTCCTCACAAAATGGTTGGAATACAAATATTATGCTGTATAGGTTCGTTTTAATATTCAGATGAATCACAGAACCTGTGCAACATAATACTTAAAAGTTTTACCACAAGGTCGGTTTAGGACATTTCAAGATGTTTTATCGTAAAACTCATCCAAAAGCTATATTTATAACAGAACAGAACAAAAACTTTATTTCGACTTAAGCATTTACAGCTCATCGTCATAAATGATGATCACAATATACATTTACAGTATACATTTATAATATACATTTACAATTTCACAGACTATATATGGAATATTATAATAAGACAAAAACGGACATGCAATGTATGAGAGTGTTTAACTTGAAATACACAAGATATGCTCAATTGTTAAGTACATCATTTCTAAGTTTAAAACCTTTAGTACAAAACGTAGCTAATTTATTTAACACTGACTTTTTATCTGAGTTGAGTAAAACAATAAACTTGTACATACTGGGAGCTGTATAGAAATATCTTTGTATATATGTCTTTCTTAAATCGCTATATAATGGACAAATTGAAATAAAATGATAGTCATCTTCGATGTCGTTTAAAGTACACAAGCAGCATTTCCTTTGATTTCTTTCTATATTTCTATGGCGTCCTGTTTCGATAAATAAATTATGTGAATTTAACCTTATTTTCGCCAGCGCATTCCTCATTTTAGGATTTTGTATAACTGTTTATATAAAAATAACGAGGAACAAGAAGAAACGTTAGTATGCCATTCTGAAATATATATATCCCGAAGACGGGTAGTAAGTAGTGGTACAAAAGAATTAATATTAACAGATTCTGGGTATAACCAAACATCATTAAAGCCAGCATTTTGCAACAACTTACGTACATTAGCTGCCCAGTTTTTTACATTTTGGTTGCTGAATAATTGTTCTATTTGAGACCTTATGACAGTAGATAAAATACAATTACAGTCTTTACTTGAGAAAAGCTTTAACCAATATTTAACAATTCTAACGTACCTATTAATATATAATGGAAATCTTCCTAATTCTGCATATGACGAGAGAGAATTTGTAGACGTCTTTACATTATAATTCTAACTCATTTAAAGATTTTTGTAAACCTTCTTTCGTTTTTGAGAATAACACAGCGTCATCGGCAAATAATAACAAATATATAGATAATTGATCAAGCGTAATGTCTGCATCTAAATTATTCTGCAATTGCATTTCTATATCATTTAAAAACAATGGAAATAGTATTGGCGAGGTTATCTCCCCTTGAAATAAACCTAGGTTGCATTTAAACAAATCTGAAAGTGAATTCATATGACGAACACATAATTTAACCTCGTCGTACATAGATCTGATTATCGCAAACATATTTCCATCAACACCAAACTTAAGTAACTTGTACCATAGACAATTTCTATCGAGCAAATCATATGCCTTTTTGTAGTCCACGAAACAGCACATGAGACTTAACTTATCTTGAAATTGTTTCTGAATTAAAGCGTTTAAAACAAAAACTGCGTCTACTTTGCTGAAATTTGCCCTAAAACCAAATTGGGCATCTGTTAGAATATCATATTCCTCAGACCACTTTTTAAGTCTATTATTTAAGATAGTTGTAAAAAGCTTTGCAAAACAACTGATAAGCGTTATTCCTCTGTAATTGTTCGGGTCGCATGGATCGCCTTTCTTATATAACGGAATGATAATTCCTTTTGACCAACTACATGGAAAGACTTTATTGCGCCAAATATAGTTGAATAACATTTCAATAGAATGTGCTGTTACCTCAATGCTCTCTTTCAAATATTCGTATAGAATATTATCATGTGAGCACGCTTTATTTAACCCTAAACCTTTGACCGCTGCAAAAATTTCAGCCATTGAAATTGGCATATCAAGTTCTTCAAACGTACATCCTCCACCATTATCGTTTAAATATTGACTTAAATAATCGTCAACATCTTTATTATTGTTTTCTTCAGTGGTTTGCGATAATTGTTGAAAATGATTTAAAAAATCTTGAATATATATGTTTTCACCTGCAGGTTAGTTTTTGTTAGATTTAAACATTTTCCAGAATTCGCGCGGGCTCTTATGTTTCATTTCATTCATCTTACTTCCAAGCTTTCTATTGTATTCATTTTTACTTTTTCTACAACAGTATTTATAATCTCGCTTTGCACTCAGTACAGCCTGTCTTGTTATATCGTTTTTCTCCAAATTATATTTATATATAGCGTTTATATATAATTCGCGCTTATCTCTACATATTTGATTAAACCATTTTTGCCTGTTTCTATCTATAGAATAAAATACAACTTCGCAATTTTTAACATTTTTCTCAAAGTATTTTTGACCTTTTGAACTGAGAAATTCACCTAAAATATTTGTTAGGTAATCGGTATTCTCGCCGTTTTCTATTCCCTCTGCCAGCCTCTCCTCTATATTTGTAATATTTTCTCTAATTTCTGCAATAAAAGATTCTTTATGTTCTGGTAACCATTTATAAAAAATCCTTGACTTTGTTTTATTCATATTTATATTACAATGAGTTTTGAAGTTAAACGAAACAGGCGCATGATTGGAAAATTCGTTGAATTTATGAACTTTGAAATGGGCTATATCATCAAAATTAGATGATGAAGTCAATAGATAGCCGACAGTGCTTTCCCCGTTATGGGTCATGCACGTGAAATTTCCACTCGTACTATCATCATATATTTATAACAGACAAAACTGATAATCGTATTCAACTAGTCATACATACATGCTCATGATACCTTGCGTTTTAATAATATGCGCAAACTTCTATTGTACTGTGAAAAATAAATGTGGTCATTTCCGGTTAAATATTATATAGAACAGAACATGTATTTATTAGTCTTAAGCATATAACAGCTTATCGACATATACGTAAACAATTATATACTGCATGGCATACGTAATACATAGACAAATCATACATTTTCATGGAATTCAAAACAAAACATAATACATACACAAATAAACAAACACCAAAAGCACAACAAGCACAAAAAGCACAAAAGCGAGAATCCACATAATAATACAGGTAAAGGTGAGAGTTACTGTACATTCTCTCGAAACTGAAACTGTCTCAGTTTAAACGCTTTAATGATAAACACAGCTCATTTAATAAGGACACTTTTATTTTTTGAGTTTAGTAATTCAATGAATTTCATAACACTCGGATGTCTATAGTAGTAAGTATTAATATAAATCCTCCTTAGATCACTGTATAATTTGCATTTTATGATAAAATGAAATTCGTCCTCAATGTCATTGATGTCACAGAGGACACATTTCCTTTGTTCTCTTGGCACTGTTTCGTTGCCATATCTGGATTTCTCAATCAGTAATCGTGCGATCCTAAGCGATTTTTTGCTATTGCCCGCTTGTAATTTAAATTATTTAATACAAGTAAATATTCGGGAATTTCAAATGTCTGTTTGATTTCTTTATACAAATAAAGAGATGGGTATACATTCATACTATCTCGCCATTCCGATATATACATGTCTTTTAGCCTCTGTTTAAGAACAGGTATAAACAATTCAACCTTCACAGATGTAGGGAAGTACCAAACTTCACCAAAACCTGCTGAGTTCAATAAATTTCTCAGTTGCAATGTCCAGTTATCGATTTCTTGTTCTGTTAATAATAACATGTTACCCAGCAAACTATTCAGGATACAATTGTCTCTTCTGTTATGGAGTTTAAGAAAATATTTAATTATTCTAATTTTACGGTCTATAATTAGCGGGTACCGACCCGATTCTCCATATACTCGTATATTACTCGTGCTCATTTTGGCATTTAGTGTCCATTTTATAAATTTCCGATGAATCCGTTCAATACATTCAGCACTTGTCAAACCCCAAATTTCGCTTGAGTATGATAATATTGAAGTCACAAATGAGTCAAAGAGATTAAACATAATATTTGTTGGGACTATGATTTTACTGACTAACGAAAATAGTGACCCTACTGCTTTAAGCCCTTTGCCCGCCAGTGTCATTGTTGCTGTTCTAAACGATCCTCCGGACGTAAATATCAAACCTAAATAGTTAAAACTATTAACCACTTCGATCTGTTCATCTCCGTAAAACCATTTTTCATCCGCTCCAACTTTGTACGCTATCTATAAATCACTTCCAAACAAACCAACAAACCTGAAGGTAATCTCATTTTAAACTTGTACTTAAAAGTTAGGAACAAAACCTGACGACATTTCATACGTTGCTTAAAGAATAGAATAGAAAAAAAATCTTTATAAAAGGGTAAGGATATACAGATTCATCGCTAAACTGTCTGAAAATATCCAAGTGTTTTCTGACACCAATCTAGACAAACAGGTGAACGAAAATATGATGAGTTTCGTTTCTCCAGAATTTATTCTATATCTGAGAGATTTCTTCCTTGAAATGGACAAGTCAGAAGATTTTGATTATATCACAGCATTTGATTGTTTGTTTACTTCAATACTGTTATTTCAGTAACAACAATTTCTCCAGGGTAAAGCAATAATAAATGAAATGCTTTGTGTTATGTAATTTAAATTGATGATATGCAAGGTTATATTTACAAAACTTTCTGATCGCACGGGATTCCCGTTCTGCATACACTTGTTGTAACAAGCTTGACTGTAGTGGAATTGCATGCTACCGTCCTTGCCCTGAAGCATTTGGTTGACAAAGTAGTATTATATTTATTTGACATTATAGTATCATAATACAATGATATGAGTAAGCACATGTGTATAAACTTTCTATAAAAGACTATGACAGAGAGTACTCAACACATTCCTTTACATCAAGAAATGCACATCAAGTTCAAAGAAGCGAAAACCTAGTTTACAGAAAATCTGAATAATTGATGCTAATTTTATGTAAAGTACTATAAGTCAAACAAGAACACGTAACAATTTTGAAAAAAAAAATGAAAAAAAAAATGGAAAAGAAGCACAAACGAATGCAACAAAATTTAAAACAGAAACAGACTCCGCCCAAATTGTAATAGAAATTGAACTAGCCAGAAAAAAGTACTATATGCAAGATTACACAAGTTCCTACGCACAACGTCCGCTAATCTTGCTGCGCTGCAAGTATAAAAAGAGAATTAAGGAACATAAAGAACGTTTAGTTTTAGTTTTAACATGTTGTTAATGAAATAATGTCCCATTTACCAAGAATGTTTGGTAAAACCTTTAAATATACTGGTATGGAACCAGTAGCCGGACAAATTTTCATACTTCGGCTTCGCTATTTCCTCAAAACGTATTTCACCTCAATGAAGCACAAACTGCGCAAACTATTTTTACACATCCCTTTATCAATGATCTCTCCAAAAATGCACATGAAAGATAACCCGACTTTTAACATCAGCTACGAAACCAAAGAGAAGCTAACTGTAAAATAAACCCTCCAAAAACTCGAATACTGTCTAACACGGATTCTTGATATTTCCAAAAGATAAAATAAAATTAGTGCAAAAATCTACAGCTCTGCAATTTATGTATCTATTATAGTATGATTTCAAGTTGCAAATGTTATCAACAGACAATCAATATCTAGTTATATTATTTCTTCTCCACTTGATATATAGACAAGTGTAAACTATTACGCATTCGCAATGCTACCTTTATGCCCCGGTAAGACAGTTGTTGTTTTTAAAGCGATGTTTCTCATTACAGAGCTGATACAGCCGTTCTGCGCATGCCTGGAATGATTAAGCTAGGTTTCATACTTGTTAAACCCCCGCCCCCCCCCCACCCCCCCCCAAAAAAAACCCCGCATTTTTTGCATGTCCGCACGCATTTAGTGTATGATATGCATAACGTACTGACTAAAGGCTAGAGTTAGTATCACCATAGTTACAAAATATATACATTTAAGATATTTTTCGTTCAAATTTAGTTAATCTGGTATTTACCGGAGTCTGTAATTTATCACGGGCGCACCAGCTCTGTTTTCAGTCACATCCCTTTTTAAGAAGGTAGGTTATCTTGATATTTTATGTGCGCATGTCCAACCGGAAGCTAACGTGACGATTTACAAACACGTTGACGTCGAACTAAATGTGTTTGTATATCCATTCTTCGGGGGAAAAAAAACATGAACCTACCTTCGATCTGATGCTTATTGGTTTATTCTAATATGTTTATCTCTGTTAAAACAATCTTACGCTAGAATGACTTCACGTTAACGTGCGATGACGTCAAAGTTTTTGTTGCGACCAAGAAAGGGCGCTTCTATATCTTATCTAGTGTTTGAGATTAAGGGCATATTAGAATCGAACTAATTTATAGCACAAACTTGCTTTAACACTATTTATACACTCGGGTGGTAATACGTCGTTCAAATAATTTAAATAAATTACTACGTCCGACGTATAAACCACCCATCGTGCATAAATACTGTAAACCTAGAAATGGTTTCGCGCTATTTAAGTAAGCGACTTTGATGTGTATCCGCGAAGTTTTGTGCCCGCGAACCAGCCAGCTACCATGAAAATGCGAAAGTTTGTAGTTTTCATTGTACATGACAACAATGCTGTGATTTGACGTTAATCTACTAAGCTGGTTAGAGAAACATGCTTGGTACCTGAAAAGTTTGACATGATTGTTTTATTAATTAAGATGTTTTAATAACATAGAAATTTCTTAGTATAGTATATTTATATTATATACTTATATCACGGATCAAATAATTTAAGCAAAACTGTGATACAAACAAATATATCGTCTATGGGACAATATGCAAACATTTATTTTATCAAACACTGATAATAGTAAAATATTTGTTTGAGCCTGTTATTTTAATCACCTTGGCTATTATTTTAATCACCTTGGCTATTACCGTATCAAACAATAATTTTTATTGTTAAAACACTGTTACCATTCTCAGCCATGGTACAGTTATCACAGGAAAAATGCTCGTGTTTGTTTGATCAAAATTGATATCACAAAAAATCTGTTTAAACATACCAGCATTGATCTGCTTTCTTGTACTACTTAAGCACTGTTTGCTATAAATTATTTCTGAAATAATGGAGAAATAATGAAAAAATTTGCAACAGAAACGCTCCAAAATATTGTTGCCTTAAAATAACGTCATTAACGTCATGACGTTATGTGTCAGTTACCGCGAAAAATTATAAGCGTTTGTTTTTGGAAATTTATAATTTTGTGCATTTTCTTTATTTGAACTATTTTTGAATAGCCATTATTTGCTGAAATATTTTTATGAGTCTTCCGCTATTTTGCTTCTTTTATGTAGTTTTATTTAAATGTTATGCGGAAGAAATGGATAGTGGTAACTGATGTTATTTGATATATAGTCGAGTGAAAGATTACTTATTACAGCCATTTTCAAATAAAAATTGGGAAGTATGTTTTGTAATATATATTTTTTTCCAGTTTCTGATGATAACTTGTTACTTATGTACTACAACTAAGTCGCAAAATTGTGCAAATTTCAGTAGAAAATTGTGGATTCTTCAATTGAATTAATGTTACGATGGAAACAAAGCACGTGTCCTATATTCTTAAATGTAAAATTCAATAGCGTTGACACTGGTCTATTCAAGGAACACAGCTTCGTTTTTTTATCTGTATTTAAACATTATCCATGAGAATAATAACAGCATGCAGAACGATTTTTCAATAAAAATTTTCAGACGAGGGCTACTGCTGTAAGTATTTTAAGCTGTGAAATTGGTTCAAATTGATACAAATAACACGAAAATTACATGCGTTAGAAATAAAACGTTTTAAAGCTACGCTAACGAGAAAGATATTTTTTAATATTTTTAAACGGAATTACGATAAAAGCAAGATATAAGCTATTTTAAGCACCGCTGTTGCCATTGTTATTTTAAACTTTAAGAAAAATAGGGTACCACGTAATGTTTTGTATATTTTGCTTATTATATTACTCAAACATTCCATGTTGGTCATTAATAGAATGGCATTGTAGCCGTCGAAGAAAACTTGTTTTCATACATAGTTGTTTGAAAATGAGAGAAAATGCGCAACTATGGAAACACGAGCTCCGCGACATACACATTTTAAGCTTATGTTAGAAAGCTAACGCGCGTACTAGTAACATTATCCATTATGCAGATTTCTAATGATAACAATGAAATCAAACTACGCTCATAGGTGTTAAATATCCGTATTTTCTTTCAATATACCTTTAGAGGGTCATGTACATCAAATCTGGATAACAATGTACTTGAAATGACGGGACAGAGATAAACGGGATTGAAATTGTAACACTTAAAACATTAAATTATACGAAATACAAAAAAATGCAGCGGATCACTAATCTGAATTTACCCTGGTAACATGATAACATACCTCCTTAAAGACAGGTGAGATATCATCATAAAACCTAACATTATACAGCCTTGAAGACATGAAGAAATAACATCAAATTGATTCAGATAAAACTATTACGTTTAAAGTACCGAAATAAAGCGGTTATTACATGTGTCCGGATACTGGTTCCCAACCAGAAGTATGTGAAAATACATTATGTACTAATGGGTGTCAATAGTATTACTGCAATGACCTACATAGTATATTTTAACAAAATCGTTTTGAAAAACAATATCATAATACTATACAACAAAAAGCAACATGTGTTTTACAAAGGTTTTTTTTACTAATCAATAAAACCAATGTATTTCACATAATAAAAAAAAGTGAATTTTTATTGTGATTTTTACCAGACTGAATACGAATCAAGTGCATTTTTAAATGGTTTGCTTTCAAAGACATCATAAATTCAGACAATGTGACAAATTCTTGACAAAAATATCTCATTCAGTCGGTGTGGCAGAAACATCTATTATGCAAGTCATGACTCTTTAATGTGCTACTACTAAGCATGACTAAAATAACGGTATAGAAGTACTATATACTAGATGTTTGATTCAATTTTATTATGATGATGTTTGCTTATTGCTTCACTAATAATTGGAAAATGTATAAAACATTTTAGTGAAGAGTGTCAATTTTCAATGGATGTCATGTTTTACATTATAGGACATTCGCTTTTGTTTTTCAGTTTTCTATGAAGTTCGTTGTTCGACTTTTGAAGCTCATTCATTTCCTTCAACATGTAAGTCTCTCTCTTTATCTGTTCTTGTTGATATGCAAACTGCCATTTCGACGCCATAATTTGGTCATATTCTTTCTGGTATTTTTCTATAAATAAAAATGATACAAAGTCAATACTCGTAATTTAACTTTTGTTAATGCAAAATAAGAAGGCGTAGTAGATGTTTTCTTCCAATCCAAGCTTATACAATTCTGGAAAACTACACATTCTATCAGCAACATTATTACCCTGATACTGATGGACAAAAAAAGTATACTAAATAATTCGTTAATGATTCCACCAATGTGGATACAAAATCAGCATATTTCATATATAAGAATGAAATACAAAATACACTTAGGAAATACCTACAAGTGATGATTTTATAAAAAGGGATTTGACAAAAAAATCCCTGTTTGGGGGTAGTATACGCCGTTTAGAGTGTCTTTATTTTGACCAAATATCGGAGGACTATTTTGGAAATTGTCAACTTTGCCAAAAAACGCGGAATTTGTGACATGGATTAATCCATGCATTGGCAAAACCCCGAATAAAAGAAGCTATAATTTCCATTTTATCATGGTTTAATTCATCTGCGAATTCAGAATTCATTACTGATAATGAATGGATTAATCCATTGTTCAGTCCAAATGAATTCCATACTTTGAAGAAATATTACACTTTATGTTCATTATAACACATGGATTAATCCATCCTTACATTTGGACTGTTGATATATGTCATAATCATGGTAATATAAACCTGGTATGATATATATATAAAAAAAACATGGATTAATCCATGCATTTATTTTGCATGTTTTCGAATCATCTACAAATCATTGCTGATATTGATAGTAGAAAATGACGAATTAATGGATCCCTATCTAATGCAGGGAATGTAAGACATGGATTAATCCATCTATATTGTGTACATGTTTGAAAATTAGCACATATAAATGCAAATATTGATAAAAAATATAAAGAATGGATTAATCCATCTCCATTTCATGTAGTAAAGTCAATGCTAAAATTGAAAATGAAAGACATAGATATGTTCCTCCTTCCTTCGCGCATGTTTACATGTTTCTACAAGCAATGTTAATATAGAAATAGACGGATTAATCCATCCCAATATTTATAGTGGAAAACAGATTAGCAGACTATCTCATATGTAGAGTCAAAAGCATGCATTAATCCATCCTTTCTTCCTTGATAAAGATAAATTATTTTCTTCAAGTAGTGAAAACCTGTTACACTTTTCCAAAACTTCTACATACGATGCAGATATTGATGAAAAGATGGATTTATCCATCCCTATCATATGCAATGAGAAAACATTGTAAGACCGTCTAAATTATATAATCAAAGACATGGATTAGTCCATGCATTCTTAGTGCATGTTTTCAAAACTTGATAAATTATTTTTTCTTTCATGTAATGAAAACCTGTTCTTCGGCATGGATTAATCCATCATTTCTTCATGCACTTTTCCAAAACTTCTACACGCGATGCAAGTATTGATAAAAAGATGGATTAATCCATCCCTATTATATATAATGAAAACAAATTGTAAGACCGTCTAAAATATATATGCAAAACATGGATTAATCCATGTATTTTGGTGTGCAAGTTTACAAAACTTGATAAAAGATAAAGTAATTCGATATATTTCATGTTTTTGGTTTAACATTTTAGATAAACCGACATTGCGTATTTCACAGTCAGTAAACAGTCCAAATGAAAGGATGGATTAATCCATGTATTATATTAAACATGAAGTGGACTGATAATATATTTGTTCAAACTAAAATGAGATAGAGTCAGAACAATATTTTTTTCACCAAATAAAATGGGGATGGATTAATCCATCTTTTTATAATTAATGTTAGCCCTGTTAAGTAGAAATATTGGTTTCCTTAAAGACTGAATGCATGGATTAATCATGTTATTATTTTACATTTTAGATTAACCGACAGTGTGTATTTCACAATGACATTGTAATAACAGTCCAAGATGAAAGGATGGATTAATCCATGTTTTATATTACACATGAAGTGGATTGATCATGTATTTGTTCAAACTAAAATGAGATAGAGTTGGAACAATATTTTTCCACAAAAATAAAATATGGATGGATTAATCCATCTTTTTCTATAATTAATGCTGGCACTGTTCGGTAGAAGTATTGATTTTCTTATAAAGTCAATGCATGGATTAATCCATGTTTTTGGTTTTACATTTTAGATAAACCTATAGTGTGCATTTCACAGTCAGTAATGGCATTGTAATAACAATCTTAGATGAAAGGATGGATTAATCCATCTTTTTCTATAATTAATGCTGGCACTGTTCGGTAGAAGTATTGATTTCCTTATAAAGTCAATGCATGGATTAATCCATGTTTTTGGTTTTACATTTTAGATAAACCTACAGTGTGCATTTCACAGTCAGTAATGGCATTGTAATAACAATCCAAGATGAAAGGATGGATTAATCCATCTTTTATATTACACTTGAAGTGGACTGATCATGTATTTGATCAAACTAAATTGAGATAAAGTTGGAACAATTCTTGATTTCAGTCGATTGCGTTGCTTATTAGAGTTTTGCTGATCGTATGATGGATTTATCCATGTTTAAGATTGTATTGGTTTCTATGTTTTAAAGAAATTATTTGGAAATGACTGGGACTGAATGATGGATTAATCCATGCACTGTTACCTGAAGATCTACGATAAATATTGGAGTTTTATTGTAAAGGCATTATCAGCAATGGATGTTATATTTGCAGATGGATTAATCCATGTTTATATAATGCACATGGAATAAAATTGAAATAATAGCTTACGTATTTTATTCGTTTGTTTGTCAATGCATGGATTAATCCATGTCATAACCTTAGCATTTATTTACAAATTCGACCATTTCCTAAATAGTCCTCCGTTATTTAGTCAAAATAAGGACACCCAAAATGGCGTATACTACCCCCAAACAGGGATTATTTTGTCAAATCCCTTTTTATAAAATCATCAGTTCTACATGCTTATGACTTAATACCATTTGTCTGGAGAATTGAAGAATAATGCGTTGTGTTTTTGCTCTCTTTATTATCGGAAGTGATACAAATCAATACAATGACGTAACGTACGTCGACGCGCCGGTAAGTCGTCTGCTGCAAGAACGCGCCATAACGAACGCCTAGACTTTCCAACAATCTCCAGGCCGCAAAAAGTTGATATTGTTTAATTGTGTGAAAATGTCCTTGATATAACGTTATGCTTCATCGTGTGAAATTAATTCTAATGGATACAACTTCACTATAGGTCTTGAAGTCACATGTCCGTTCTTGGTACGCAACATCACTGCTCGTGTCAGGCCATCATTTCCGGTGATTAGTTCTGTGATAATTCCAAGCTTCCATTGGTTTCTCGGAGCGTCATCCTGAATTTGTACGACATCATCAACTTTGATCGTCTGTTTGTTGTTACCTGTCTTCGGATGATGTTCTCGCAAACTGGTAAGGTACTCATGGCGCCATCTATCCCGGAAGTGGCGAATCAGATTCGCTTGTACTTTTGCGCGCTTCATGATTCTTGTATAGTTACCTAAATTAATGTCGGTTTCAACATTTTCCGCAATCTCTTGGTATGGAAGGGAACTAACTCTCCGACCGTAAAGTAGATGGGTTGGCGTCAGGGGTTGTAGGTCGGTACAATCAGATGGGACATATGTGAGTGATCTGTCATTCATAATGGTTTCTATTTCTGTAACCAACGTTTGTAGTGTCTGGAAGGTGACAAATGAACGACCTAGAACTTTCTTTATGGTGGTTTTAGTAAGTTCAATTAGCCGTTCCCACCAACCACCAAACCATGGAGCTCGTTTAGGTATGAATCTCCACTCAGTTCCTCCGTTGTTGAGGGTTTCACGAACAGTTCTGGATTGCGTCAGCTCTCTTATATTGTGTGCCGCAGCGTTGAACGTCGTGATGCGTGGGAGTGACTTCCGGCTGGTGAAACGTCTAAATGCCGCCACGAAGGGGTTGGAATCAGCAGACGACATCAGATCACGTGTCACACGGAAGTATGAAAGAACATCTGCTTCTGTGGCGAAACTGGAAATAATGTTATCAAGATACAAATCTCTTCGTAATACGGCACTAACCCAGACGGAAGCGTTGACTATTAGGGTCTGTTGTGTCATAAAAAACGTGTCATATCCCTATCACTTTCATCCAGCTGCACGTGTAAGAATGCTTTTTCAATATCTGTGCAAACCGCAAATTTGTTTATTCGAAATCTGATCAAAATTCCTGTTAGGTCATTTTACTCCGGTGGTGTACTTTCGAGACAATCATTCAAACTTGGAGAATCACGTGACTCGTGGCAACTACAATCAAACACAATCCGGATAGGAGTCGTTGAGGATTCTTTTTAACAGCATGATGCGGTATGTAGTGTACTTGGCTGTTGTCTGGTTCTCGTTAATCCTTTCAATGAAGCCTCTTTGCTCTTGGTCAGCAATAATATCTCCATATTTTTGTAAATGTTTTGGCGTTTCACGAAGACGTCTGATGTTGTTTTGTGTACGTCTCAATGTTATATTGTAATTATCAGGGAAAAGTTTGTGACCCTCTTTCCATGGTAATTTAGCTATGTATCGTCCATCTTTGAAATCAATGTTGTTCTTCTAGTAAGTTTTAAGTCTATCTGAAGTAGCATCTGTTTCTTCCTGTACACTTACATCCAAAGATTCAAGCTTCCAGAACCTCTCTAAGTTGTAAAGATCTGGCGGAGCGGTGATGACATTCATGATGTACTGTGTTGATGACTCACTACTGGTGACCGGAAGTGGACCGGACAGGAGGTATCCACAGCTGTCATTCCGCAACCTCTTACAACTTCATTTTCTACGATGTCCCAGTACTTGTCGGTTTCAATCAAAAGCGAAATATCAAATGTAGCATCATCTGTTACCGGGTGAGCCAACTTCAAATCTCGTAAATATGGAAGTGAGGACACAGAACGCTGCAGATTCTGTAATGGGATAGCTATTGTAGGAAACACTAGGACGTTGATTGGTATCTTGTCACTGCATTCTGTGAGCAGGTACACTGTCGCTGTTTCAATATGCTTGACCTTCAGTGTGGAGGAACCAAAGACAGCTATATGTATTACTTCACTTCCGGTACGCTGAAGCTCGAGTCTGTCTGCAAGTTCTTCCATAATGAATGACTTCTGTGCACCCTCGTCAAACAGGATATTTGCATCGGCGATGCGTCTCCTAGAACTAACTTTCGTAATGGCGGTCTTCAGAAGGACATTAGTTTTGTTATGAGTGGTTAAATGAAAAGCAGCTGACTGCTCTGTTGAACTGGTAATAGACTGACCGGAAGTAGCAGTTTCGAAGGGGGCTATTGTAGGATCAAGGTTGCAATTTTCACTCGGACTCTTATTACAGATGCTTGAATGATGTTTCCTTCGGCAATGGTGACAACGGAAGTTTGAACGACAGGAGAACACCTGGTGATTTCCTAAGCAATTAAAACATAAGTGTTTTCTTTTAACAATGTCTATTCTTCGGCAAAAGAACTTACTTTGGTACAGAAAGTGGCACTGTGATGCTCACCACAAAATGGACAGAATGTGCGTGAATTTGTTCGATCATGTTGTTTCCGGTTTCTCTGGATACCGCCTGGCTTGGACTTGGTACCTGTATGGAACATAGCAGTCGAATCATAAAATTCTTTTGTGTTAATAGGCTGGCCAGCTTCAATGATGGTGATCTCTTTCTTCAGCGCTGCTCTTAAGGTCGGTAGCTGCCAGTGGCTATCACCATGGTCGCGCGTAATGTTGCGTCTAACTTCTGCCGGAAGTTTTTCTTTGATGACTGGAACTAGTAGACTGCCATAAGACTCCTGGCATTGACCGAGTGATTATAGACCTCTGATGTATGATTCTAGTTTGTCAGTAAATGTTCTCATACTAGATAAATTGTTAGTCGGTCGGGGTAAATCCATCAAAGCTTGCATATAAGCATCTACTATCATGTCAGTTTGTCCGAAGCGTTCTTGTAGCAGGTCTACAGCCTTAAGATAGTTGCCATGCGTAAGTGGAAATCCCTCAATTACTTGTGAAGCACCCTCATGGAGTAGTGATCTTAAGTAGCTAAATTTCTGAACTTGAGAAAGTGACGAGTTGAGATGCACGCTAGACTCAAACGAATCCCAGAAAGTCTGCCAGTCTAATATGTTACCACTGAATGTAGGGAAATTTAACTTGGGTAGGTTATGAAACTGAATTTCTGTACCTGTACTTGCGCTCCGGCTACTCTCATTTCTGTTGAGATCATCAATACGGTGATCTTCCGGCGTCGGCGGTGGCGGCGTGGTACTCTGTTTCATGAACGCCTGAAAGTTCCGTATTTATATTTGAAGATTAAGCATGTAGTCTTCAGTTTCTAGCATCTCGCTCTCAATATCTTCCCCGTCTGTTTGTGTTAAAATCTTTTCATTTATCGCTTCTAACGTTTTATACTTTCCCTCTATAGCCTGAATTATTGTTTCATACTCGATTGCATTTTCTGTATTTTCTCCGGCGGTCTCGAGTTTCTGCATATAGCGTGCAATATCAGCTTTCTGTGCATCTCTCGTCTGTCTAAGTTTCTGCAGATTCATTTCGGTTTTTGTCACGGCACCAACAATGTCTGGAGAATTAAAGAATAATGCGTTGTGTTTTTGCTCTCTTTATTAGCGGAAGTGATACAAATCAATGACGTAACGTACGTCGACGCGCCGGTAAGTCGTCTGCTGCAGGAACGCGCCATAACGAACGCCTAGACTTTCCAACACCATTATTGAAGAAAAGCTACCTGCTACAACTATTTAAAGAATAATTCTGAAATTGCCATCTTGGTACATTATTCTTCCCTTTTAGCTAGTGTACCTTAAGGCATACCAATTAAAGCAGAGAAATTTTAACATCGGGGTCTTAATTTGCTAAACTTTTTACACTGGTTATCTGGCACCAGTTAACCACTGTATTTCGATAGGCCAACACGCTGAAACAAAGACGTTACTACGATTACACTATGCAAGTACACGATAAAACGATCTAACAGCTTGTACCCCTGTTCCTTGCTATCGGATCATTTTGTCATGCTATCGCAAGATGTCCTCATGTCATCGCATCGTGTTGTCATGGTTTCAAAGTCAACATTACGACGGTACGATTGTGTTTTATGTTTCAGTTAGGCATGCGTTTGCTAACCAATATAAGAAATATCGACAGGTCCAGTTACAGTAACATGGTTGATTTAGGTAAATTTGAGCAAATTCAAGTTTTTCTGTTATGTGCGCTCGGCCTGCATCAAGGTTGGTAAACGCGCAATCCTATTTCCGCTGGGAATACGCTCAAAATGGGTTGCGATACGTCCGATGTTGGTGTTGCGCGTAAAAAAGACAAAATTGAGGTATGTGAAGTTATTACTTCGCTTAGTTTGAGCGAAGAATGATTTTTCTCGCAAAAAGTAGAATGCAATTCAAGACAAATATTAGATCATATGAGTAAAATATCTGGTTTGTAAATTATGATTCGGCTTAAAAGCGTGAAAAAGTATGAAATCAAATGGCAGTTTCTGACTTCATATGCCTAATCTGAAGACATCTGATGCTTTTTTAAGCAACGAATATCAAAATTATTTGCTTCAAATCTCGCTTACGGGGACATAATTGACAAAATATTATCGGGAATTGGGTTGCATCCCGGGAATGAAGTTGCTCGTATAAAGCATAATGTCAAACTTTTCTGTCACGTATTTAACTGCACAACACGTTTGCGTATGTATACGTGCATCGTTTCAATGGAAATATTTGGCTGATTTTTTTTTTCAGGAAGAACTGAACCGTGATTGGGATTCCATCGGATATTACGATATACATGTATTATATTTAGTACAGTGGACCTTAGAAATGTTAGTGTAATTATAATGGAAACATGCATAAGTACTATATTTTAAACCGCGCTATTATCAATGTCTATATCACTTGAATAATCATATGACAATTAGCAGACGAACAAATGGGCACCGTTTCCTGAAATTGACCAAATTCCGCCGAGTGCCTTTACACAAATCTGAATTCCATTGTTAAAGGAATGCTGCTAGTAAAGTTTCTCTGTATTTCTGGAAATTCATTTGTCGGAGTATTGTTGTTGCAAGATGTCTTTCTGTTAAAATGTTGCTACACAGGTCGAACATGTACGTAACAGCTATAATTAGGGAGAGAGCATATCTATTTATCGCAGGGTTATGAGTTCGATCATCGGATGATGTGTTTGGTCTCCGATATGATAAAAGACATTGAGTCTTAAATCGTTTGTCCTCCAACTCTCGTTCGATTGGAGAAGTTGGCACATACGGAAAACAAGCCACTAATGATAACGAATATCTCGCTAGGCTTACTACCCAACAAAAGTTAACTGAAACACCATCAAAAATGGTAGTAAACCAAAAAAGCCAACATGACGTTTCCCGCTTTAATGACGGTTAAGAATATTCGAAGTAAAATTTCTTGAGACCACCTCAATATGGATGATCTTTATGTGTACCTTCAGCATAGTATTGATCGTAAACACTGACCGCAAAAGTGCTTTCGTGCCAAAAACTAAATAAATGAAAATAACGTAAGCTGGAAACAAGGACATTGTAAAAGCTATTGGGATGTAAAAAGGACTACATGTATTTGATTATATAATGTATACACAAAAATCCATTCCTGGGGCGCAAACCCTTTCCCGATTTTTTTCCAATCTTCCCCTAAAAAGCAACATTTTATTCAAGTGTATGTAATATTCATGACTGTTAATTATTTACTGCAATAAAAATATTTTACATGCTGCCTATTTTTGAGAAATACTTAGTAGTACACGGTCATTGGTAATCCCGCTCGAAAGTAGTTGAGAAATATAGCCACATATACCAAATCATTCCTTGCTCTAAGACAAAAACAATATGTATGTATCTCTTTTGGGGACCGCGAATGGATCCGGAAATGACGTCATCAACACGGCGACCAATTATGAAAATAATGAAGCTATAAATTATCTTTAAAAAATAGTAAATATATATTAAACTTTCTCAGGAAAAATATATTTGATTTATTTTAACTGTTAAATTTGTACGCCATCCACTTGATTTACAGTGTAATTTTACACGTCGCTTCTACTACTTAATACTAATTATTTCCGACTTTTCTTATGGTGTTGAACTTGAAATAAGAATATTTCCAAATGTTACAAGAAAATTAATATATATCAAGGGAATATATGTTACCAATATCTGCTTTTAATAAGTACCTAGAAGGAACGTAATTTGACGAAAATACAGTACAAATCAATATCGGCAGAAGTAGTTGTCAATATGTCTATATAAGATTATGAGCATATCAATTATTATGCGCATTGTTTGCAGTTTCATTTTGATTAAATTTACGCATGATCAAGAACATTTTGCCAGAGAAGTTTTAATAGATTTTTTTTTAAATTACTGCAAGTGTTAAAGTCATGATAGTTTTCTTAGTTACCAAGAATTACTGATTAATTATATTCATTCAAACTTGACATCAACCCTGAAGTATTCTACCTTATTCGTTTTCTGCCCCGCGATAAAATAGGTATCCACAATTATAATTATGTATTACCACTGCATTTAAAACGTTCTGAGTTAAATATGAGCTTTCCGTTATTACAATCAGCTAATTGCAAAAGGAGGGGAATCAGGGGCGGGGAATAATCATTTCATTTTCTTTCTTTCATCATTCTTTCTCTACAGCTGAAAATATTTCTCAACAATTCCGATTGTGATATGCTCAGATTCATGTTGATGCAATTCATCTTTAAACCGCTACACTGCAGTGATACATGTATTGGTTAGAACATGATAACTTAAAGAACAAGTAAAAACGGTAGTAAACCAAAAAAGCCTGTAGACAGAAAGCTCAAAACGTAAAATATAGGAACGTAGTTCGACAACGCATTGGAACGGTCAGTTGCAAAACACGCTTGTGTGCTTAAAAGAGTAGAGGAGTTTGGCAACAATGCGCAAACTCTATCGATTATCGGCCATTTGAACAAAAACGTATATCGCGTGTCTCATAGCCTATCTCTTTAATACTTTTATTCTTTTCCTAAAGAAGCAAATTCCGGATGTTTACTAAATTAAATGCAATGTATGGGATTTCATCATCAGTATTTGCGTAAAACATCACGCGTGGTTACTATAAATATTTGTCGAGTAATTTACAACCAAATAAGAGGGTCAGAACCGCATATGATAAAACATCAGTTTTTTCCAAATACATTTGGAAACATTTCCATTGAATTTGATAAATAACTACTGTTTTTGATACACTAAGTAAATGAGCACACATAAGTCCGAATTACGATAGTGACATTTAGTAGAATATTCTCGCAGTTGATAATAGCAATATATCTGCAAAAGGACATATTGATAACGTTCATTGGAATCTTGAAAGTCGCTCTTGGATTTATTAATTATGACGATTATATAAAGGTAACGGAAAAGGTATTCATTAAACATCGCATATAATCAACAGACAACATGACCTTCAGCTATTCTGACAAACTACGTATCTAGTAACAGATACTTACCTGGGCTGATATATGTCAACTATTCGAGCAACAACTGATTTTCCGTATTTGGAAACATCATCCAGGATGCGTGCACTATTGTTGATATAGCAATAATACCTGACTGTGTATAACGTTTTCAAAATCATACGACAAACTAGGCAGAAGTAGTTCTCATGGATTACTAGTACTTTTTACCCCTCGAAAAACTGCATTCTCTAATCGGACATCAATGTCGTTCAGTAAGGAGATGGTTTTACAAAATGCCTCAGAGGTACACATTGACAGTTTGTTTTTGCAATGTTATAAGCCGAAAATGCTAAACTGAAAATAAATGAACTCAATGCGTTTAATTATAGCAGTTCCTTTCTCATTCATAAAATTATGAAACAACGGAACAGCACACTCTGTAATTGTTTGATTTAATTTATTTTTTTTTTTTTGGTGGGTGTGATGTTTTTCCAGAGTTTGCATATACTTTGTCGCAGTATCTTTTCACAAGGAGTAAAGTATTAGCTCGACATAAAGTTATGCCATTAAATAAACTAGAAGTGGCAAATATTGTTACGACTCAGAGGTGTTGCGGAGATGGGTAGGCTAGGCGTACTGAAAAACTCTGGGTAAACTTCACTCAAGTAGTCGGAAAGGCAAATAGGGTATAGCCAGGTTGACTCAGTGTACCGTAAAACTAAATAAACCAGAGAAACTATAAGACTCAGGATAACAGTTAATGAAATTTATTAATGTTGATATATCATACTCCAGAAAACACAAGTGAAGTCAACACATTAAACAAACACATCTAACTGATATCAAATGTAATCACAAATTCTTCTTGATAATAAACGTATTCAACTATTGATGGTTAAATTCTGTCAGTATAAGCACAAACTTATCAAATAAGATTAAGACTGTTCCGGCTTTTCATAGTTTACAGGTAGCGATGCGAATTTCAATGAACTTTAAAAGTGTTTTACAAAACAATAAATACTGCGCACTATTAAAGGCACAAAAATGCAAGATTCAATACATATCTCCTTTTGGATTAACCTATTTATGACTGATCTGGCGTTCCATAAGTGATAAATATTGACACGGATATAAAGACAATGTTCAGCAACAGAAATTCCTTCTATCAGAATATAGTCACTGATATTCTCAGTACTTTAGACAAATCCATTAATTGTCTTTACTTTAAATAAGAAATGAATATGTAATTACATCTGTGTAAATAAAACTTGTAGAAATGTTACTAAATGTCGTATCAAAAGGGGCTTTTATAGACCTATGGCTTGTAAATAATATAAATTCTGATTGCAGAGCAACTTTCTTACATCTATGTTTAGCATAGTGTTCATTTTAATTAAAATCTATTTAAACAAGCCAAACGTGGTTTTAGGTCTGAAAGCTCGAGCTGAAGTGATTGCAGATGGCCAAGATCGGGCCCTTTTATAGTTTTCTGGAGAAAGTGACCCCAAAAAAGTTAGCAAAACAGTCAAAATGGGTTACTTTGGGTAAATTGACCAAATGGTTAGTGACCGACGGGTCACAGTGACCTAAAACGTTAAACTCTATGCTGAATACTGCTGCATCATAAAAATGGCGATTTTATGAAGTGTACTGATAAAAAGAACATCAAAATATGCACCATTGGGTTAACTCTAGCATGTAAAAGTGGTTTAAACATCTTAAAAGATTGTTGTAGATTACAACGATATCAATTTTACTTAGCAACGGATATAAACAAACCCAGAATGCAATGCAAATAAAAGTACATCCTGTTTGGAAAATGTGACAACTTCGAGAGAATAATGGTGAAATGTGAAAATCACAGACTAAATAAAAGGAAGATACTTATCTTAAACAGACAATTCAGACGTTTGGAACAAATTTGTAGCAGCTGCAGTAATTAACACTCTGTGAAATGGATGAAAAGTCCGAAAATAACATCGACAGATGTCAGCGGAAAAATAAAAAAGTTTTGGATTAGATTTAAAAGAGCATGGGGATGTATGATAAGTGTTTGATCGTTTTTGTTAACTAGATCAACACTCATTTGTACAATTCTGTGCTTCGTTACACGCAACATAAAAGAAAGTACAGATCACTGACTAGAAGACAATAAATGGTAAGCCCTCCCCCCATAATCCAGGTTTGTTACAATATATAAGAGGTTAAATTATCTATGAAACGAGCTTTATATGATTTTATATGCAATTAAAGACTCCAACATAATCTTCCTGATCATATATGCCAACTTTGAAAATACAAACTTCAGGGATGTGATAAGTGACCAAATCGTGTTAATTGGAAGGACTCAATGTGTAGGTTTTAGTATTATAAATGTCCTTATGTAAAACGTAAATATACCGTAGGTTCTAAACGACGATGACATCATAGACCACCTAGTATGCTGGACTAAAACATACATAGAGAAATCTTCTGATGATTCCTTTTGTAGATGTCATTAATTAGGTTTACGGGGCTGTTTGTATTAATTGACTTTATTGGTAAATTTTGATAGGAAAATCTGCACTATAAAATTGTTTACGTTTTTAAGTTGTAAATGTGTTTGAAACAGCATTCTTAGAATTGTTGTTGCTTTTTTTTTACTATTGATTTTTTGTTCTGACCATAGTGTCAGGGAATTAAGCTGATCTAAACCACTCATACAGATAACAAGGGTATATAGATACAAAAAACTATGCTTTTTGACTATGGAAGTGATAGAATATCAGATCATTACTATTTATAATCGAACATACCGCGCCATTAAACAGAAATATGTTAACTTAATATCGTTAATTAGTCATTTTCAAATATTTAAAGATATTTTTTTTACTTTAAGCATAATAATGAATTCCATCTTTTTTTCATAAAAGTGTTGTATCTGCTAGAATAAACATTACTTTCACTAAATATATATTTTTACAATCATAACACAGTTTTCAAAGACGCTGTCACCTGTAATTATTCAGCAGCCTTAGTTTATTATTTTCTCTTTAGCCGCCATATTTATGACGTCATAACTTTTTCCAGTCGCGTGTCTGGAAAGAGATACATGGGATATTACGATAACTCACTTCAATCTACAATGTGGTATAGGTCTCTAAATTTCTCAATATTTTTCTCACGGCGGTCCATATTCCCGCAATTTGACATTCACTATACGGGAATCACAGAGAGCAATCAGTTTTGATATTCAACCGCAACAAAAATGATCAAAAAGAATTAACCAACAGCTTTCTCTGCATATTTTTGAAGGTTAATCACACGTAGCGTAAGGTGATATTTTATCCGTATATGCTCAATAACTTTTTATTTTTAAAATCGTTTTTGTTTTTCAACAAATGTCACAGTTTTTTCTGAGAAATTTATTTCGTGGACTGAGCAGTTCCGACAGGTAACTTTTTTCAAAATTAGGACGGAGATATAACCGTGTGATCTACATTTACTGTATGACATCATTTTTTTAAGCCTTGACAACACTACATTTCAACTAGATATTTTTCACTTTCCTATTTATTATCATTCTTTCCATGTACAAATTTAAAACAACTCACGGTATTCCGCCTTGTCCTTTTCCTCTGTTGCCGCACGATAAAGCTTCATATGTTCGTCTTGTTTGCTGCTTTTAAACTTGTAAAAACACATACATGTCTGGAAGTAAAAAGAGCAGAAAATACATGTTTACGTATATTTAATATTAATTATTAAGCACAGTATTCCAACTGGTATTTATTCCAAAATAACGAGAAAACAAAGCTGGATTACTTTAAATAAACATGTTTTATACACGCATATACAATGAATATTGCTTTGGCATTTTGTATTTCACTTGATTAGTAAAAGCACACTTTTATTACACGACGACGATTTATTGCGAGCGCACGATATCTTGTCTCAAGCGAACAATATTTTACCTCGAGCGCCGGAAATTATTTCAAGCACAAGACATCTTATCTCATTTGCTTTATATCTTATCTCGTGCGAACGACATAATTATTGTCTTGAGAGCTCGACATCTTGTCTCAAAAACTTGATATTTTATCATGATTTCGAGAGCAAGACATCTTATCTCGAGCACTTATCTCGTGTGAACGACATCTATTGTTGTGCAAACGACAATTTATCTCGTACGCAAGACATCTTAATCGAGCACTCGGCAATTATCTTGTCAGGGATTTGAACTGTTCCTTTGGGTCATCACTGAACTTTTGCTGCCTTTTTAATCAGTTGATGTTTTTTTTTTTTTTTTTTTTTTTTTTTTTTTTTTTTATTGATAACCTCTGCAGTGGTTATAAGACTTTAGTATAAACGAAATGAAAGCAATGAAAGTGGCAGTCGTATGTTTTACTGATGATCTGAGTACACACAATGGGCTTTAATTTATAAGATGTCGTGCGCACAAGATAAGATGTCGAGCGCTCGAGATAAGATGTCGATTGCTCGAGATAAACTGTCGTGCAATCAAGATAAGATGTCGTTTGACAATTTACACGTCGAGCGCTTGAGATAAGATCTCGTGCGCACGATGTCAGATGTCATGCGCTCGATATCAAATGTCATGCCCACGAGAAAATTTAAAACGTAATCTTGATATAATGCATTTCTTAAACGTACGACCGTATCTATATATGCTTTATGTACAAAAAGTAAAGATAACAAGTAAATGAAGTATTGCCATACAATACAAAGTCCCCTACTGAACGTATAACATAATGAATTGATATATGTCAATGATGTATAAACAATATTGTACTTTATATACAATATGTTATAACAAAATACATGGATTAAAATTTGCATACATAATATAGAGAAAAGTGGAAACTTCCATGTAATTCCATGAAGAGCGGCGTTTGGTCCCCAGATAAAGTAAATGGTAAACCTATAGTTGATTTCATATGGATTTATTTTGGCGAATTATGAAAAAGTTATCATATAACTTATTTATAGTAACAACAAAGGGAAATTAAAAACAAAAAGAAAAGAAAAAATTTATTAGGAAAAAATATATAAGAAGTCCACATAAAAATCTTTACAAGGTAGAGATAGGTCAAAATACATATAAAAATTCAATGTAACATGCATGTTATTCCACTTAAAACTGGTCTCGATTGTTCCCTACGGCCAGTAATAAAAAAGTGAGTGAGTGAGTTGGGTTTTACGGCGAATAGACACAAAATGGTCATATATCGCCGAGAAGAAGTCATATTGCAAACGTCAACTGTAAAGCATAAACATTGATGTAAAAATGTAAAGCATACTCCAAAAAATCCATGTAAAAATGTAAAGAACACAATGAGTAATGTAAAACATATCTAAAACATCCATGTAAAAATGTAAAGCATATCTTAAAACAGTTATGTAAAAATGTATATACGTGTGTGTTAAAATATTAGCTGCAAACATAATAATATTGCAAGATGTAAACAAAAATATGAAATGTTAGATTTTTTTATATATTCCTATCTGCATTAAAAACGATAAAATATTTCCGACTGAAACGTTTTCAAATAACTCTTTCAAACATTTAAACGTCATATGTACCGCGCTGTGTAGCAAAGTCCACACAGTATGTTTAATAGTTAGCGGTGTTTGGCGTGGGACACATTCGGGTTGATCTTCTTTATTCAAAAGATAAGAATGAGTCAAACGGGTATGACCTATTCGGCAGCGAGAAAGAACAACTTCTTCCCTGCGAACAGATCTGTTCCCTTGGTGCCATTCCCCTAGAGAAGGTTTAATATCATCACGTTTATTGAATGAACCACTGTTCCATGACGATTGCCATTTAGATAAAATGTATTTCTTTATATTGGGCCTAAAATCGGTATGTGGTAATTTCAAATTAGATTGTGATAATAAAAGGGATTTCTTTGCTGCAATAAAAAAGTAACAATATAATCTATTTATAGTAACAACAAACGAAGGTAATTCTTATAACAAGGGTGCCTCGTGGCATTGAACATTTGTTCCAAGTTACATCAAATTCGCTCCTTGCATGGAGAAAAAATGCTCTGGACAAAGTCATTCTTAGATTTTAACTTTGACCTCTAAGTATGACCTTGACCTTAACCCTAGAGACCTGGCTCTTGCGCGCGACATTCCGTCTGTGAATAGTGGTGAACATTTGTGCCAAGTTTCATCAAAATTCCTCCATGCATGAAGAAGAAATGCTCCCGACAATGTCATTTTTGTATGTGACCTTGACCTTAGACTTAGGACCTGGGTTTTGCGCATGACATGTTATCTCCTCCAGGGAAATATTTGTGCCATCTGATATTTAAATCCTGCCTTGCATGGCAAAGTTATAGACCGGACAGGAAAAAAGGGCTTTGGGTGTTGCGCATGACACGTAATCTTATCATGGGGAACATTTGTACCAAGTAATATTAAAATCCCTTCATGGATGGAAGAGTTTTGGACCGGACAGGAATAAAGCCCTGCTGACATTGGACCTCCAATTGTGACCTTTACCTATGAGCTAGGGATTCGGGTCTTATGCATGACACGTCGTCTCCTCATAGGAAACATTTGTGCCAAGTGATATTAAAATCCCTACATGGATGACAGAGTTATGGACCGGATAAGGAATTGCGGATGGACGGAAGGACGGACGGTATGACAGAATGACGGAAAGCGCATTTCTATAGTCCCCAAAACTGGTTTTTAACCAGTAGGGGACTAATAATGCGCTTTACGTCGCTGACTACCACTTATATTACCCGGATAAACCTTTTTCGGACATTCAGAGATTAGATCGTAAGAATATAAATAATATGACCTGTAAGGGGGTCAGTCAAAATACATTACTATACGACTTGTCATTACTTTTGAATAAGTAACAGAAAAGGCATTAAAGTTGTATCAATTTAAAGATAATGTGTCTTCTACAAATTTATGAAATCTGAAATTGTTATCAGGCATTATACTAGCCTTTATATAAGTTTTAGGATTTCGGATAATTTCATGAATTAAGGGACGGGCCAAGGTCAACGCCAATGACATCATCTTTGTTTACGTTATTTTTAAGATCGATTTACTATTTGTACAAAATATAAAAGTATATCATAATAAGGATGGGAAAAACAGAATTACATTTAAGGAAACAAATTATTAATATTCATCGTCTAAAACGTGTAAGCATCTGTTTACGTGAAATATTCATTCAATTGATAGATGCAGATAGTTTTGGTATTATTTTTTCCTCAAAACTATGTAATAATTTTTAGCTTACCAGAACAAGAAGTACCCACGATGAGCTGTTGTGACAGGTCATCGTTCGGCGTCCGGCGTGTTCCGTCGTGCGTAACGCATCTTTCGTCAACATTTGCCTTGTTAACATTCCATTGGGCCACATTTGTGACCCAATCCTTATGTAACATGGTCAGAACATGTGTCTTGATGATCTCTAGGTCAAGTTTAAACTGCATGAACTGGGACATATTGGTTTTTAGCACTGGGTCAGTTTAGCTAGGTGAAAGGAAAAGCTTATTAACGCCCTAGAGACCACAGTAACTTTATGAGTTTGAAACTCATTAGAAGTTTTCGGAATGTATGTCTCGATGAACTCCAGGCTAAGTTAAATGTGTGTTATTTGCGGTCAAAAACAAGGCTTCCGGTAAAATCAAAAGAAAAAAGCTTGTCAACTTTCTAGAAGCCACAGTTGTAGCCCAATCTTTATGACACTTAGTGAGAATCTTTGCCTTGATGATCGCTAGGTCGCTTTCGAAACTGGGTCATTTTGGATCAAAACTGGGTCAGAAGGCCAGATCAAAGAAAGTCGTGTTAACACTCTACCTAGATACCATATTTTAATTTCAAAATTCAAAAGACTTGGTCCGATTTTCACCTTAAGGTCTTAAAGATCAGGTGATAATCTGGATCACTCAGACAAATCAAAGAAAAATCTTGTTAACACTCTAGAAGAAAGTTGTGACTCAGTCTTAATGAAACAGGTTCAGAATGCTTGTCTAATGGTTTCTTAGTCAATATTGAAAGTGGGTCATGCGGGGTGAAAAACTAGGTCACTCGGTCAAATCAATGGAAAATCTTGTTAACCCTCTAGAGGTCACAGCTGTGACTCAATCTTTATGAAACTTTGTCAGAATGTTTGTCTGACATGATCTATAGGTATACTTTGAAAGTGGATTCGGCTGGCCAAAAACCAAGTCATTAGGCTAGCTTTTGGCACCTTTTTATCACATTTGAAGCTCTAGGTTGATTGAGTGCATAGGAAACTTGACAGTCTGAACGTTTGCAATTACTATAGATGATTATAATGATGATGATGATAATGAACTCTGGTGAGCGATTTTGGGTCATCATGGTCCTCTTGTTTATTATTTAAAATGCTTTATCAAGCTTCCAGAAGTATATGTCTGAAACATACTCAGTTTAAAAAAAAAAGTCTGTAAAAAGTATTGCCTTTGCAATACTGCCTCAGTTTAGGTATGCTTTTTGCGTTTTCTTGCAGAGTTAAATAGTTTATTATATACCTATGAAAACTGACAGTCTTTTATTTTCGCTAACCCGAAGCACTGTCATAATGTGTCAGTACTGAACGTTTGCCATCCCTGTATATGATTATGATGATGATGATGATGATGATCTCTGGTGAGCGATATTGGGCCATCATGGTCCTCTTGTTTGTAACTTTATATGCTTTATCAAGTTATCAGACGTATATGACTGAAACATGATAAGTCTAAAACATGCGATATTGGGCCATCATGGTCCTCTTGTTTATAACTTTATATGCTTTATCAAGTTATCAGACGTATATGACTGAAACATGATAAGTCTAAAACAAGTCTGTAAAAAAGTATTGTCTTTGCAATTCAGCAACCAGTGCATGAATATATATATTCATGCACTGGTTGCTGAATCCTCATGTAAGATGTTATATAATTTTGTACCTCATCTCCGTCATATTCACTCATCAGGGAATAGAATTCGTTTTCAAGTGCTTTCATGTCTTTTTCATATTCTTCATATCCATGTTTCAATATATATATGCTGCGATTTCGTTTCATCATGTCTCCATACATCATTGACAACTTCTCTGCACCCACTTTCTGGCACGCCTCGCCAATCACGACGTTTAGCTCATCAACATAGGCCTTCATTTCTTCCTGGAAACACACAGTAAACACCATTTACAAGTTTTGCAGCTATACTTTATGAAGTACTCAAATACGTACATCGGACGATAAAACAAAATATTTTGAAATTAAAATATAACTAGAGCTGCTTTTGAGAAAAGCACACGTCTTCCACAATTGCCTAATCATCTAAATATATAGTAAGTCACTCTGTGCGGATGGAGACATAATTATGAATAAACCTGCTATTTATTTACAGTCCAACAAGAACTTTTACAATTCGTTTGTGGTCTTTGATAAAATATTTATAGAGTCTAATGCAACTTTGTTTAATACTTTTCAAGGATTTTCTTTCAGATCTATTTCATGTTACTCTTGTTATAGAAAATGCTTCTGTTATTGTAGATAATTCCGTCCGGAAGATGCAGGGTGCCCGTATTTTCTTTAACATATAAAATGTTCACAAAGAAAACCTAGGAGAATCATCGTCATTCTTAAGAAGTACAAACCAAGAAAAGAAATGCGAAACCAAACGAGAATAAAATCACATTTTTGGTGGGATTAGTGAGTGGAAGATTGAACAAAATCAAACCCCAGGTACAGCACTTCACATGATGAACGACATTTCTTTATAGGTTTATAACTCTCAACTTACAAGAGGCGACACAATCTTGTTGACATAAGGTATTAGATGCATAAAAGTGCGCCTCCTTTTAGAAGAGTATTTAATTTCTACCATAAACCTACTTAGACCACAATTTTTAGAGGGGCGTAGGTTCAAGCCCCACTGGGACCAATTTTTCCCCTTATTTTCCTTTTCTCTAGTAAAATTTTAATTCTTTCAAGACTTATTGATTTATTGTACAAAAAAGGAAAATTTTCATTCGATAAGAGATTTCTTGCTGTTCAAAGGAAATTTACCTCTGAAACAGAATAAGTAGAGTTAGACCTTTAAAAGTACATGCGGTAGAAGTTCTTTTTTTGCCTTCACTCTTTAGACTACATATTGTGGTAGTAATATAGGCAGGTTTTACGTCTGCCCAAAGGTTATTTTTGAATGAAGTGAGCAAAATTCAAAACAAACCCGCAGGATTCGATTTTAATTTTTCAATGTTGGAGTTAGAATTCTATCTCATTAAATCAGTTGACTTTAGGTACCCTAGAGAAAAAATAATATATTGACAGTTTTATTTTGTGTTTTATAATTGTTTACCAATACTTTGCTGTTTCTTTTATCAAAATTAATGGAATAATGAATTTTCTGCAACCATTTTGTATAGTGGCCATCACTTAGAAATTTGCTCTATTTGAGCATGACGAAATACTATAAATTAAATAAAATTTATAAAAAACGGCACGATAAAAGTTGTTTAAAAATTGCAACTTTAAAGTTGAGAATTAGGCCTTGAAAAACGAAACTCAAACAACACTAAATCATAGAAAGAAAGAGTTGTTTGACATGAAAATTGAACAGCATGTAAAACATGTATATTACTTTACGAAACAAGTGTCAGTATACTGATATAAACATGAATTCCGGAAAAGGACTGCCTAAAGGGGCTCCACTTCCGGATAGTTAAACGCCTTTAAAAACCCACCATTTTCAAAGAACAATTACACATGTTCGGTTTGAAGCATTTGCAATAGCGCGCGAGTGGTGAAATTTCACATAACAAGGTGGAACACAGTTTTCAGCAATTGTTTATCTTTATTCCTTTACAAATGGTATTCATTTTCAAAGGGAGACAACTTTTTCCGATTATTTTAGTACAAATGGCATTTATTTTTAAAGGGAGACAGCTTTTTCCGATTATTTTAGGTAATCGTCGAGTTGTTTACACATGCTTATTTTCTTGTGTTTTTTAGACTTTCCGATAAATTGGTTCATTGGTAACTGGATATGCGCTATCAAAGAAATTAATGTTGCGCCAAAGCAACGAGAATTAAACTATTTCATTATTCTCACATGTTGACTACATTTTACTTATATCTTTCAGTAATAATCCGTCTCAATCTGATCACACCAACGGTGGTCATTTGTTTAAATCTAATTTCCTATTCCGATATGGAATACATCGGAAATAAGCTTAAGTTGCTATCTGTTTTAGCAGAAACCTTTCCAGATAACAAAAGAAATACATCTTATCTCGTGCGCACGACATCTTATCTCTCTCTTTATATAACAAGGCCCTTTGTATGTATTAAGGTCACTCCCGTCTTTTTTTTATTTCACTTCTGGTTGAAAACCAGTTTCGATGACTATAGGAATGCGCTTTTTCGTCCGTCCGTCAGCAAAAATGTCATGTCCGGTCCGTAACTTTGTCATTCATTAAGAGATTTAAATATTACTTGACACAAATGTTTCCAAGGATGAGACGACGTGTCATGCGCAAAACCCGGACCCCTAGCTAAAATGTCAAGGTCACAATTGGAAGTCAAAGGTCAAAAGGGCGTTTTTCCTGTCCGGTCCATAACTCTCCCATCCATAATTTAATCTTAATATCACTTTGCACAAATGTACCTCGTAATAATACGATCTGTTATGCACAACTTTCGGAACCCTAGCTCAAGGTCAAGGTCACACTTAGCAGTAAACTGTAAACATGGTATGAACAGGGTCTGTTTCATGTTCAGTATATAACTCTTTTCTGTATTAAGGGATTTTAATACCACTTGGCACATGATGACGTGTCATGCGCATATCATGGACCCCTTTGTTAAAGGTCAAGCTCAAAATTTGGGGTCAAGGGTCATCAGGAATTGTTCCTGTCTTGTCCATTACTTTACCATCCAGAAAGAGATTTTCATAATATTTGGTACAAGTATTTCCCATGATGAGACAACGTGTCATAAACGCAACCAGGACCCCTAGATTAAAGGTCAAGATCAAAATTGTACGTCAAAGGTCAATAGTGTTATTTTCCTGTCCGGTCCAAAACTGTTTCATCCATTAAGGGATTACAGTATTACTAAGCATAAATGTTGCGATTGATGAGACGACTTGTTATGCGCAAAACCCAGAACCCTAGCTTAAAGGTCAAGGTCACATTAAGATTAAAGGTCATAAGGATTTCTTCCTGTCCGGTTTATAACTTTGTCATGCAAAACAGGACTTAAATAAGAGTTGGCACAAATATTCCCCTGGATAAGACAAGATTTCGTGCACGAAACCCGGGCCCTACTAGGTCTAAGGTTAAGGTCATACTTATAGATCAAAGGTCAAATTCAAGAATGACTTTATCTGGAACATTTTTTCTTTATGCATGGAAGAATTCTGATTTAATTTGGCACAAATGTTCACAACAATTAAACGGATTTTCATGCAAAGTATCAGGATCCTAGGTCAAAGGTAAAGGTCATACGTAGAGGTCAAAGGTCAAATTCAAGAATGACTCCGTCCGGAGCATTTCTTCTTCATGCATGGAGGGATTTCGATATAACTTGGCACAAATAATCACCCCCTTGAGGCACCTTTGTTTTAAGAATTTCGTCCTGTGTTAGCTCACCTAAGCACTGCACAGGTAACTTATTGTGATCGCTTGATGTCCGGCGCCTGTCGTCTGTCAACATTTAGCATGTGTATGCGATAGAGGCTGTATTTTTCAACTTCTCTTCATAAAATTTTGTAAGAATGATAACCTGAATCATAGGCCTAGTTTGAAAATGGGTCATCTGGGGTCAAAAACTAGGTTCTTTAGGTCAAATCAAAGAAATAAAACTTGTGTATGCGGTAAAGGCTGTATTTTTCAACTGATCTACATGAAACTTTGTCAGAATAATAACATTGATGACATCTAGGCCAGGTTTGAAACTGGGTTATCGGGGATAAAAGCTAGGTCAATAGGTCAAATAAAAGAAAACTCTTGTGTATGCGATAGAGGCTTATTTTACAACTGATTTTCGTGAGTTGTAGTGAGAATGATTGCCTTGATGAAATCTAGGTCAAGTTTAGATATGGGTTATTTTGGGTCAAAAACTAGGTCATTAGGTCAAATCAAGGAAAATATTGTGCATGCAATAGGGGCAGCACTTGACATCGGATCTGCATTTCAATTGATCAGGATGTTTGTCTGGATGAAATCATCTTGGTCGAGTTTAAATATGGATCAAAAACTAGGTCACCTGGTCAAATTAAATAAACATCTCGTAAACGCAATGCGGCTGCAATTTACTCTAGATATTCATGGAATTTTGTCAGAATGATTGCCTTGATGAAATCTAGGTCAAGTCTGAATATGGGTCATCTGTGGTTAAAAACTAGGTCACTGGGTCAAATCAAAGAAAACCTTGTGAATGCAATAAGGACTGCATTTTACACCGGGTCTTCATAAAGTTAAGTCATAAGTGTTGCCTTTATAATACCCAACCCATGTACGAAAATGGGTCATCTGGAGTCAAAAACTCGATCACTTGGTCATATCAAAAAAGATTGTGTATGCAACAAGAACTGCATTTTACACCGGATCTTCAGGAAATTTAATTTAAATGTTTTAAGAAATCTAGGTCAAGATGGAGTATGGGTCATCTGGAGTTAAACACTAGGTCACCCGGTTAAATAAAAACGTCTTTAGTACGCAATAGGGTATGCATTTTACACCAAATATTCATAAAACTAGTCGGAATGACTGCTTTGATGAAATTTAGGTAAGAACTGAATATGGGTAATCTAGGATCTTAGCCTAGGTCACTAGGTCAAATCAAAGAATGTAAACAACATTTTTTTGTCCAATTTAATGAAAACTGTTTAGAATATTTGATTAATTGAAATGGTCAAACATGTTTAAACTGTTATGGTGTGTTTCTCAGGTGAGCGAACAAGGATAATCATGTCTCTCTTGGTGTTATAACTAGAGTTATCACTAAAGGTGATGAATGTACCCCCCGCATGCACTGACACAGTACATTGCAATTTGACGCACACAAGATTGCATAATTATGTGGACTGTATGTATATAGACTGTATGTATACAGTATAGTAACAAAAAACGAAGTCCCATAACTATGCAGAATATTTATCTAAAAGAATGTAACATGCACCATGCACAACTAGGGTTGGTACTGATCACTTGTGTGAAGTTTCATTAAATTGTGTGCAAGGGTTTGGTAGATAAGGCACGCACAAGATTGCATATGCAGACTGTATGTATATAGTATGTAAACAAGAAACAAAGTCCCATAACTCTGCAATTTTTGTCGCTGAAAGAACCTAACATGCCCCATGCACAACTACTTTTGTTACTGATCACTTGTGTGAAGTTTCATTAAACTGTGTCAAGGGGATGAGGAGAGATGGTGCGCACAAGATTGTGTCTATGTATATAGTATAGCAACAAAAAAATAAAGTCCCATAACTCTGCAAATTTTTTTTCTGAAAGAACCTCACATGCCCCATGCAAAACTACTGTTGTTACTGATCACTTGTGTGAAGTTTCATTAAATTGTGTCAAGGGGATAAGGAGAGATGGTGCGCACAAGATTGTGTCTATGTATATAGTATAGTAGCAAAAAAACAAAGTCCCATAACTCTGCAATTTTTTTTTCTAAAAGACCCTAACATGCCCCATGCACAACTACTGTTGGTACTGATCACTTGTGTGAAGTTTCATTAAATTGTGTCAAGGGGATGAGGAGAGATGGTGCGCACAAAATTGTGTCTATGTATATAGTATAGTAACAAAAAAAAAACAAAGTCCCATAACTCTGCAAAAATTTTTTCTAAAAGAACCTTATATGTCCCATGCACAACTACTGTTGGTACTGATCACTTGTGTGAAGTTTAATTAAATTCTGTCAAGGGGATAAGGAGAGATGGTGCGCACAAGATTGCGTCTACGGACAGACGGACAGACAGACAGACAGACAACCTCATACCAGTATACCCCCCCCCCCCCCTTACAACTTTGTTGTCGGGGGGTTCAAAAAAATGTAATTTATTTTATTACTAGTAGTAGAGAAAAATCGAAACTAATTTTCTGTGTTACAACATGCATGTCTCATCTAATTTTAAGGTGTAATTCTACCCTGTAAAGAGTTTCTTGTGGACTTACATTATAAAGATATTTCAGGATTACTTTCCCACTGCTGTTACTATAATCAACTTAACATGTATGATACCTTTTTTATAATCGGCCAAAAATCCAGATAAAACAACTATAGGTTTTTACGCAAATTTTTATACAAGTGTCACAAACTGACTTGCTGGCCTGAATGTATATATATCGTATCTGTAGTGTAAATGCGGGTGTTGCATCATCTTTTCGCATATTTTTGAGTTATTGGGGTAAATGTTAGATTTTACGCATGAAATATCTCTTATGTTTTTCTGTATTTCATAACTGAAATAATTTTATTAAATTCGGTTCAGTAATAAGAAAGCTGATATTTTTTAAACTTCAGTAATTTATGTTTTTATCCCCAAAATCACTATAACGGGCTTAAATTGTCCAATTCAAATCCAAGCCAAAGTAATCAGATTCCATGGTTATGTCGTGTTTTTCGTGAAAATCGCAATAGCAAGAGTTCATGCCTATGCTGAAAGTCCCGTGAAATCCAAAATATTGCGGGACATAACCCTACAAATAGGCTGGACTAGATATGCCTAACGCACAACATTTTTGAGAGACAGACGAATTTATGTCACTTTGATTTTTAGCAGAAATTTTGCTCGATCGAAGTAAGAAATTTATTTGTAGATTTTTGTATAATTTTTGAATTATGATTTTTATTTAGTAAATTTTTGTTCATTCAACAGAATTTTGCCAAACGTTTAATTTTCGGCAAGAGGTTAGCTAGTTTCGGTATGTCAGGCTAACTTGTTAAGTTTTTCAGACTTTTAAAATTATTTCTTTCGAAAGAGGAATCTAAAACGTTTCGTTGTATAAGTTGTTAGAATATTATTGAAATTTGTGGAACATGATAATTTTTAAGTTATTGTCCGTAAGTATTGACCTGGCACTCATCAATGTTCGCCAGTATTTTCGTGCGTTTTCGTTATTTTACGCAATATTTGTATCGTGAAAATATCGATATTACTAAAGTAACATATCCAGTGAGACACGGTGGCGTAGTGTGGTAAGATGTCTGACTTCCACGCACGTTATCACGGGTTCGAATTTTCTTAGATCAGTTTTTAATGTAATGTTATTGATACCTGGTTTATTTTGACATTATTTTATGTATCATATTTCATGAATTTTAATTGCTTTCTCTAGTAGTATTTATTTTCTGGAACGCTGGTGACAGGTAATTAGTCTCTCTATCTAAGATACTTTCAAAACATTTTCATTACATGTATACATTTTTACAACGGGTAAATATGAAAACTTTTATAAATTAATAAATAAACCATAATTATCATGATACATTTGATAAAATAAATGGTAAGTCTGCATATAAAGTTTTGGAGGAAAAATATGGTGAGACATAGGACTCGAACCCACAACCCTGACCTTGGTAGCTAAACGCTTTGTCCGCACAGCTATGTACACATGCGACAGTACATCAGTTAAGAAATATATAAGTAATAGTTATATAATATCACTTTTTATGTTCGGATACCGAGAATTAATTGACGGAAATATACGGAATATTCATGAGTGACAGGTCAATACTTACGGACAATATCTTAGTCATATATCGTATATGTCAATCTTTTCATTGTAATTTATGGAACGCCGGTACTGCATTGCATTGTAATGTATAAATGTAAGTGTTGACATGTCTAGTGCCGCATTTTGTTATTTTTTTGTTGCAAATAAAAGCTGCAGTTTATTATTATATCATCTATAATTTTTCGTCATAATCTTTCTTTATTTCATGCTTTAAATTTAGACCAGTTAGAGATTAATTTGAGAAATAACGGAAGTAATAAGTGCCGTATTGTAATCACGTGACGTATGTTTTTGTTTTTGTTTTTTTGGGGGCTTAACGCCGTTTTTCAACATTATTTTAGTTATGTAACGGCGGGCAGTTAACCTAACCAGTGTTCCTGGATTCTGTACCAGTACAAACCTGTTCTCCGCAAGTAACTGCCAACTTCCCCACATGAATCAGAGGTGGAGGACTAATGATTTCAGACACAATGTCGTTTATCAAATAGTCACGGAGAACATATGACCCGCCCGAGGATCGAACTCGCGTAGACCAACGCTCTTACCTACTGAGCTAAGCGGGCGATCACGTGACGTATGAGCTTAGAAGCAGATGTATGTTGTATAAATAGCACGTTTGTTTTATGGGAGCCTACGGAGGTATGGTGTATCCAAAGGAGCACTTTTATTGCCTTATTTGTTGTTTTTTCTTTCTTTTTTGCTATGGTGTTAACCATATTTTATAATTTTTAGCTTCGTCCACCAGACGACTTTTTACCTGGTAATGATGTCCGCGACCCGGACGACGAGGTTCGCTTTAGTGTACTCGCCTGGATGTGATTTCCCAGCTTAGAGATCCTTTGTCCCATGGCTGTGCCTTAACCGCCAAGACGTTGATTTTTGTTCTCAACTGAAAAAGCTCAGGGATACAAACACTTAACAACACCGGGCATGGGGAGCCAAAAAGTAGTCAACGTTTTCACGGTTAGACGGGACGTTATTTTAAGATAATTATGTTCTTAGTGCTACTTTAAGTTTGAAGTAAAAGGAACACCTGTGATACGTCAAGATATAAATGAAGTGTTATTTATATGATTGAACATCTCCTTGAAAACTCAGATTTTAGTTTAGTTTTTTTTTTCGTTCTTTTCTTCTAATAGATTTTTCTTCTCTATTCATTGTAAATAATCATTTTCTGTAAATAAAGTTGTAAATATTGTTATAAGTGTTGTTCTGGTAGTTGCTGTCCCCGGTTCTTCCATCCTGTCTCACCAAATGTTTTGTTTTAACATAATGTATATATAATACAATACTGTTTACACATCATTGACAGATATCTGTTCATTATTTTATACTGCAGTAGAGAAAATTAGGTGCCTTCCAGTATTTGACTTTGTATTGCATGGCAACTCTTAATTCACTTGTTATTTTTATTTGCTTTTGTTTCGTTTATACTTTTAACCATTTCACGAGTTTGCTTGGTAGTAGTTTAAATACACAAATAAATAAAAAGTGCAGCAAAAATTCAGTGATGGCATAAATTCATGTCCTTGAAAAAAATAAAGATGTAATATGCATGCTTCGTTCATATATCGAAGAATGTCACAGTTACCCCTTTGTTCATGCATGCGATGCGCACGAGATAAGATGTCCTACACACAAGAAAATATGTCGTGCGCTTGAGATAAAATATCGATGAAAAGACAAAATATGTCAAGCGCACGAGATAAGATGCCGTGCACTAGACATAATATTTCGTGCACACGACATAAAATGTCGAACGCAAGAGATAATATTTTGCCGTGATCACAAGATAGGATGTTGTGCGCTCTAGAAATTTAATTTTTAAAAACTAGACGCATGTTCTAAACATAACACCGTAAAAATAAAAATACAAATCGATAATTATTATATTCAAAGAACAAAAATGAGCTAAAATTCTGTTGTAGAAGAACCTTAACTTTTAACCTTGCTGTTTCTAAAAAGAAAAAAAAACAGAAAAAAGAACTATATGAAAATATACATCCAACTACTACGTCAATGAGAGTTCACATCGCACATTATTTTATTGGACATAATGAAATCACCTGAATGCTTTCGGGTTAAAAAAAAGTGCCTGGTAGTCAATTGACTACACCAATAGCCACCGAAAGTAAAGCTGGCAACAAGAAATTGATGCGATATAGCAGAGTGTGTATTACGAATATTAGACAATTCTATCAGTTTTATCACGACGAAAGTTCTGTAAAAATAAGGGTGGTGGTGAAAAAGGCGGATGTATTATGTTTTAATGTTTGTAGCAATGATCGAAGCATTATGCACAGATTGTTTTCAACTTGGTCCATATAGAAATGGACTTAATCACTGTCGTTAGTTATAATAGTAGCGTAACAATTTATAATCATTCTCTTTTACCTCTATTTAATCTGAATGTTAAATTTCATGTCATCAAAATTAGTTGAGTGAGAGAAGTTATGTTTTTATGTATTTTGCTTTACTTTGTGGTAAAATGATGACGCAAACGAAACATAAACACAAGTATCTAATATCATGCACCTCAGTTTCTCTGCTTGCTTGAGCAATCTTGGTAAAGGGTCGTACAGAATATGTTTGAAATCATTTTGAAATTGGGCAAGCAATTTTAACAAGAAACATGTATCGAATAAATATTTTACAAATTTGATTAAGAGTGCTGGTGATGATATCAAACGTGAAATCACATCTGCACAGATATCTCGGTACATTTCTTGAAGAAACCTTGAACAATAAAGATCATGTAAATCGCAAATGTCGTGCAAGCATGTTGAATTACATACGAATTACAAACATACATAAATATCTAACAAAATCAGTTACCAAACGTTTATTTTTTTGCCTAGTTATTTCCCATCTGAACTACTGCAATGTCGTACTATAAAGTAGCTAACGATGAGGTGAGATGCGTAAGATGCAACGTATTCAAAACGTGTGAACAAAACTTGTCCTTAACAGAAGGAAATTGAACAGTTCTAAACAATCATTGTATGACCTACACTGGTTGCCGGTAAAAGCAATACTTGAGTTCAAGATACTTTCTTTCATGTATAGCTGTCACACTGGCAGAGTACCAATGTATTTAACAGAATTGCTTACACATTAAACTCATAGAAGACAAGGTTGCAGATATGTTACAAATACGAGTACAAGAACTACACAATAAATTTAAATGGATACCGTTGCTTTTTCCTGGTAATGCTTTATCTCATACACGAACGACCTATCGAGGATCCTTGCTTGAGCTTCGCTGTGGCAAACCATGAACATTTCCATTAACTTTTTCTTGCTTTTTAGACTTCTTCCTTTGTCCATTTCCTTTTTGAACTCTTGGATAGCCTTTTTTAAAACATGTTCGTTGCGTTGAGTTGAAGCATATGTATAAGCTGCCTTGTATTGTATTGGTGTTTCCTTCCGAACTGCATCAACATACATTGTCAGGAGTGCAACTAAGTCTGTAAAAGGCATAGCAGTAACATCAATTTCCACAGCTATATTACTATTGTCAAATTATTAAAATTGATGAAATAAGTAAAGGAGAAAAACCAAAAACTGTCTATTATGTGAAGGAATGGACAAATCGAGGTTCAATGTCTCTATTTTCCTCTTTCATGCAAAGACAATTCATACATTTATGTTTCTGTGCTAAATAAAAATACCAAGTCAAATGGAGTTTAAACTAGATTGCATATAAATATTTGTAGCAATTGGAAGTTTTTTTTAAACACTTATGATATTCAGTGCTGATTCTTAAGAAAGTTTCGAACATATCTCGTTCTGTCATATTTATGAATGGTTTGAAGTACCTTTATTAAACGTATAATCTAACTTGGCCTTATGATGTATGTATTAATTGTTGTCCATGCTTTGTTCGTGCCGAGTTTGCAGATTTATATGACTCACGTAATTTAATAAATGATGGGTCCGGGTAAAGTCATTCTAAAATATGTATATATGTATATGTATTTTATAACATTATTAGAAAACAATAGTTATGAGATATTCTATTATTTTATTAGAAGAAAGTTACCAGTATCACATGAGAACTTTACTCGTTTTGACTCATATCTCGTTTTAATGAAAAAATATTTCGTTATTTACAATAAATAACATTGTAATAGCAAAACAATTTTTCTGGTAATACCGAAACGTGCTGAAAACTTTAGGGAACTTCAAGTTGTTATTATTTTTGTTTTTTTATTAAGAAAGGTGAAATTGCGCATTACATGGTAGGAATGCAACGAATGTAATTTATGACACAAATTTAACTAATTTTACACAAACACTGCATGAGAAAGATAAGGCTTCAGCATTTGAGGAAAAGGAAAGTTATGTGTTTTAGCTCGACAATTCAAAGAGTAGGTGGAGCTATTAGACTGCTGTTTGTTTAATTCTTCCCATTGTTTTCTCGATTAGGGCACAGGCATTATTTATCTGGGGACCATACGCCGCTTTTCATGGAATTGCACTCTATGTAGCGCTGAAGGTTCCATGTGCACGGTCGTATGAATACATCTGAGGATATCTCAAACCTACATTCTGGTACTTTCTTTCTTATGTTGAGTTCTGCTCCACCCGGGGCTAAAGGGCACGGTCAGTAGCTTGCACTTGCACTACCGTCCATGAACAGGCTCAATGAAACCGGGCCTGCAAAATGTTCGTTTATGTCGTGTTAGGCGACCTGTAGTTTTCCACTTATTTATTTCATCTGCGTCGGCTTACCGATTTGGTTAGGTTTTTTTTGTATATAAGCTGCTATCCCAGTAGCCACTTGTGGGAATAGGTTGAAACTTTACACTTTGATGAACTGACATACACAGGGTCTATATCCCTATTTTGTATAATTCTTTATTAAGGTTATATAGTTAAGCTAGTATATCAGTATCTACTAATGGAAATGAATTGAAACGACACATACTTTTTATAGGGATGATCTGACATGCAGTCCTCAGGTCCCATAACTTTACTTGGAAGTTTTACAAAATTATGCCAATTTCTCAACTACGCAGTTGTTTTTTAAGATTTTGTATGTAATCTGGTATCCACGAATAGGAATGGATTGAACCTTTTACAGTTGTTCATTATCATGAGCTGATATGCATTGTAGAGGTTCCATAACTACAAAATTATGTCCCCTTTTCGACTTCAACATTTATTTAATTGACTGTTGAACAGTCGAGCTTTGCTGTCCTCTATACGTCTTGTTTTTACATTACGTTGCCCATTTTTGATTGAAAATGCCATACCAGGTGTATATCTGCGATGCTTTTTTGTTGCGATTTAGGAGTATACAAAGAGGACTTTTCTACTTTCTAACAGTTGCAGATTTAAACTAACATTCTTTTGTTTTTCATATGACTGATAATTTGTAGGGCTATTTGTGTTAAAGTCATACATTCCTCTTCATTTTTTTTTATTGCAGTTACAAGTTCTATGAAGCGTTGCAGATTATATTTCGAAACTTTCGAATTCCATTGGTTGATGTACTTGCTACTCTCAACGTACAAGGTTGTTACTATACCTGTCTATTATCAACCTGTATCAGTCCATTCTTAAAGTATCAATTATATTAAGAATGGACAGTTACAGGTTAATAATTGACAGGTATAGCAAAATATTCTTGTGTATGGAACGGTATCGGCACAATGACCTATATTATGGACAAAACTAACAAAGGATTACATCACAACCGTGTTTTAAGCTAAATGTGAAGAACGCTTTAGCTAATTTTATATGAAAATTTAAGAACTGTTCAGTTTGTGTAGTACAATAGAGATAGATTGCAATACCGGGAAAATTATGTCTGTATACTGATATGAATGAATTTATTATGAGAGTTATCTGCTCACCTGTTCCGTGTAAAGCTTTCTTGCTAACATTGCATATAAATTTTGGCTTCTTCTCATATATGAATTCTCTCATAGCTTTAACTTCTTTAACGAATTGTGCACGGAGAGATCCTTCACCTAGTGATTCTATATTGTGTAGGTCTTCTTTTGTAGGAAATGACAATGTAAAGCATTTTCTCTTTGGAAAGTAACGTTTGATTGATTCTTTTATTTCGTTGAATCTTGCCTGGGGTTTGGTTTGCTTGGTAGATCTCTTAAGACAGTCCTCTAAATATTCATCCGGAGTGAGAACCTTTCCTTCTTTCACTGGCTTCAGTTGAAAATCACGAATACACATAATCAAACGTGGTGATACAATAGAGATATTTCTGGCATTACTTTCGTTGTCATCCCCCTGGCTTACAACTTTGATATTTTCCGAAAGTTCGGTGATAAAACTGTAATTATTTAAGGAAAACCCTAAAATAATATACGGCATTCACAGGAACGTTTGAGAAAATATATCTAGTGACTTACCTTTGGTAAGTAAAACTTGCAAACAAAATTAAATAAAATAGATAGACGCAAAAGTGAGGCACGGATATATGTATGTGTAATATCGACCTTTAGCACTGTTTTGTCAAAATTAACCCATTACTGCCTAACGTTCTGTCAACAGGACATTAAATAGAGATTAAATCACTACATGCAAATATATATTCCTTTAACTGTTGTTTACAATTTGAAACAGTTCATTCGTTTGTTTCCTGCAAACTGGTCATTAAAATTCGCCATTCTTCCCGCAAGAAAACGTGCGGTTTATACCTAAAGCCTTCTGCCGAACAAGTAACATTTTAGCAGATAATATTGACCTAAACTTTTTTTTTCTTAATCTGAAAATAAACAGACTCAGTTTTTTCATTCTACTGGTAGTGGGTATTTGAAATTGTACATTTAGGTGTAAGTTTTGTGAACCTATTGCTCAATCTTCAGAAATGTTTGTATCGTTTAGATGACTTACATGTATGTTTTTCTATTGATACAGAATTGAAAATGCCACTATATTCAATTTGAAAAAGATATTTTATACAGGAAACGAATTCTGCCATCATGTAAATGTAAACTGACAAAAATAATTATGATTTACAGTAAGTTGAAACTAACTGACAAAGGATACGCTAATTTATCCAGGCACGAGTAATCGAAGACTCCTCTCACATTGATTACCAGCGTACTGCTTAACAGTAGGGTAAGACAGAACAACTTGTTATCATGCTCCGGGTCTCCCTGCAAGTCAATAATCGTATATTTTTTTTAACAAAACAATACACCTTCGTACAAACTACTTCTTCACTGCAGTTAATGTAATGCAATAACGAGAATTAAAAAATACATTATGGCAATTTAAATTTGTACCGGAGTCGTTGTCAACGAAAACATTAGACCATTTGGTAACTTTCGAGCATTGGTGATGGCGGAAGACCTAAGCTGTCCCTCCGAGCATAATTTCATCACGGGCAGGCACCAAGGTTCAACCACAACCTTCCGTACGCTTTCAACAAATCATTGCTCGAACCAACGTCAGTGAGGGCAAATGGTTCAAAGTTTGTCACCTTAACCACTCGGCCGCGAAGGTCCTCTCGTGTGTTTGATGCAAAAACCACAAAACTACAGGTTTACCTAGTGTCTGCTAAAGCTCTCGTGATATGTTGGTTTTATTCATTTTGTTTATTGTCAAGTCAAAAGAAATTTAAGTATAGACAATTGTTCGTTTAAATTACCGATTCAATTGTTTTGATAGTTTACTAAAGTGGTGTAGAAGTGGGAGATGACTTTTAGAAACATATTAAACGGTTTTAGTTAACCTAACATTTCGTTGCATTCTAGAATACATTGTTATATTGCATATTCTGTAAAAGTCATTGACGAAGGATCCGAAACTCGCAATGATGCCATTCCTTTCTTCAGCTTAAACGACAATGGTTCTCAGCTAAGCTATGTACTTGCTCGCACATAAATCAAGGTAAAATGACTCAATGATATTCGATGGCTTTGGTCATTTTCGTTGTTTTTTAAATAAAAATCCTATTGTAATACCGACCCGTGGAGCTTGTGTTTTATTACAAGCCTTCGCAATAATTGAAACAGAACGAAATTAGGTTAAATATTAAATTCTAGACATATTAAAATATCAAAATAATATAAAAATTCAAATAATCATAGGAGGATTTCGAATCTCTTAACCGTTACAGATGTTGGTTAGAGACCTCGCTTGCATGGGATCACGAAGTATTTATAAAGGAAATTCATGTAGCTGGCTTACATCGGTATTTCTGCACTGGTGGTGGATTGTGCCTGAAAATAACACCCGGAAGCAGGAAATTAAAACTGGAATTTCATTTCCCAATGAAGTAGCCGTTTTACGAAATCTGTTAATGTATTTAATTTCAGTTAGTAAATAAAAGGTGCATAATAATCAATGATTTTTAATGTTTTCCATATAACCAGACTGAGAAATAAATATATGTACGTTTTCTAAATAAAACTCTAGTGGCCTTGTTGTATGACAAATTAAGTAATTAATTCAAATTTGGATCAGCATGTTATGATTAGAAGTTTTTGCTGTTCCTACTTTATACATATAGTAAAAGCGGCGACCACTGATTTCAACGAATCACGATAATTTGCACAATCTTGGTAGTGAGTCACCCAAAGCTGATTCCTTGGGAACCGTTTGAACGATATTAAAAGAAAAATACCCAAGGAAGATCCGGGTCATGTTTTACTAATTTCCAACAAATGGTAAAAAGCAAAATGTCGTTCGAAGATGTTAACGAGCGGCCGACTGAAAGACTGACGGCGAGTACCTTTAAAAAGTTCTGCTCTGGTAACTTTACAGGTGTTCTACAAAACATTTTTTTAATTTCAAAGTAGTTCTTTTTGCATCTAGACCTACGTATCATTATATAAACATATGAGATCCTTGATTTTATCAGTTTTGTTTCCGAAAAGAACCTTTATGATTATGGATTGGTAAGGAAAGAGATATCTGATGGCATCTTTGTGCAAGAAAATTTGACACCATATCGCAAAAGCCTAATTTCCTTGCCCGACAATTAAAAAGGGACAAATTAGTTACAAAAACGTGGGTAGCTGGATGTAGAATTTTTGTTCCGCTGCCAGGTGAAACAGAAGGACGTATGATAACGGATCCTGGAGATCAGGAATAAAGGATAAATATATAATCTTTAATCAGACAGGAGCTGTCAAAAGTGACAGTTTTATTTATATATAACGAGTGAGCTGAATATTGACATTGCTATATAATACAGAGATTTATGCTATTTACGGTGTAATCCTTTTCTAACTCTACTGATTTCATGATAAATTACATACCTGTTGAAGAAACGTAGCCTCACTTTCTAAGCAGACAAATTTAAAATCCAGTGCAAGTAATACACAATTCATTTCCGTTTGCATACGACTCAATCCTTTATTCCTTTAACATGAAAGTCTTATTTTTTTTATTTAGGTTTATTTTTTGTTGAGTTGCATTTTATTAATTACAGACAGTGATACAAAAACGAAACACTAATACAATTTTGCTTATTATACCCATTTTACAAAGGGGAGACAATACTGTCGAAATCGATATACAAAGTTTGTAGGATTTGTTCACCTTTCCGTGTATTACCATAAGTATTCGCTTCTGTTTAGTCTTTTGTCCAATTGTCTGTGCATGTGTTTGTATATTAAGTATCAAATAAACAGATGTATATTTGCTACTTTAACTTTATTTGCATATTTGTATACTTTTGGTACTCTTGTTTTTAAATGGATAATTTTTTTTCTGAGGTGTATTTATCTATTTATTCATATGCATCTCTCTCTATATGTAACATTGCCTGTCTCTCTGTCTGTCTGCCTGTCTGTGTGTGTGTGCGTGTGTGTGTGTGTGTGTGTGTGTGTGTATGTCTGTCTGTAGATATTGTCAGTATATATCTAAATAAATGAGTGAGTTAAGTCTCGCCTGCATGATCCTCAAAGATGTTCTTTTACAATGATTGAATGAATAATTTGTAAATCGCGTACTGTTAATTTATAAAGAGGAGATAATACTGTTGAAATATAAATACAAAGCTTGTAGGATTTATTCCTCTTTCGGTGTATTACTATTTGTATTAATTTCTGATTAGCCTTTGGTCCGTCTGTCTGTACATGGGTTAGTATATGTAAGTATTATATAAAAAGATGTATAGCTGTTATTTTTAGCTAATACATATTTCTGTATAGTGTATACTTGTTGAACTCGTGTTTCTTTTTCTTTGATAGATATTTGTTTGTTGTTGTTTTTTTATTGGGGATGTGTATTCATCTGTTTATTCATATGCATTTCTCAATGTATATAACATTTTCTGTCTGTTTGTCTGTCTGCCTGTCTGTAGTATGTATATATCTATATGATTGAGTGTGCTATGTTTTGACCTGCATTATCTTCAAAGATGATTTCTTTTTCGCAATGATTGAATGATTTAATAGTAAATCGCCTACAGCTTATTTAATTTTATGATTATTTCATAGTTTTAACAGTGTTTTCTTTTGTGAAGGTTTTTTTTCTTCTAAATTATAGAAAAGTTCTCCTACTAAGATATAGAATGTAATAGAATTAATGTCATAATTGATTAGCTTCAAACTCATTAAAAATTGGGCTATAGAAATACTATCGATGTGCGACTTTGTTTCTAAGACTTATATTAATTGTTTTCGGTTAACAAACATTGACACTAAATTTAGAATATATATCGATTCCAGTATTATTTGAATTCCAATTCTACTGTGTCTACTAAAATATCCTATCTATGGAATAATCTAGATTACGTACTCTTCGCTTTCCCGCGCCTTTATTGTAGAGCACGAGTTCAGTTCTCCATTTCTCTTGTTCTTTTGAAATATGTTCAGTGGTCGGTCTGTGTGTTAACATCAGGTACTACTTACCCCAATGGGTGATGACATAGTTTCTTACAGAGCGGCCATTGGACCTTTTCATGTAAGAAGGCAGCCACTACACAAGAAATATAAATTTCAGTCATGTTTTATACAGCTAGTACATGTCGGGATTTGTAAAGTTGCTCGCTTAATTACCCATTTTTATCACTCGTTTATAAATGCACTCTTTTTTAGTACAGTGAACTACTACTTTTCCTTTTGCACCGTTTTATCAGTGTTTAGCAGCGCGCGCTTAGATATAGTTGATGTCCATTCGTTGTATATTGACATGTTTTTGTTAGCGTATTTGCTTTTAATTGCCAGGTTATAGTCAGGTGGTTTTAGTGACAAAAGTTCTCTTGAAAATCATTTTATGAGGGCCGGCATGTTAATGCCCGGAGATAATATATTTGTTGAAGCTTGAACCTTACCTGTTACTTTGATAGCTGTCTCCAAAATATATAGAAATGTTTTATCTAAATTAGAGGGGTCAGAAGGTCATGCTATGAAATTCTGATTTTGCGATTTTTTTTGTGTTGCTTTTATTTCAATGATTATTTACTGGCAAATTTTCTGGAAAATTATACCCTAAATGTATTATGAAACTATTTTTTTAGTCATTTACAACTGATGCAAAAGCTAAAACAAAACATGACAAATAGAGACAATATCTGAAATTCGCGTCAAATGTCAGGCACTTTATCTATTTACGTTGAGACAATGTCATCTATAGATACTATAAATGTGTTATCCAAAAGTGATATTAAAGGGACTCTATTCAAACTCAATACAAAGGAAAAGTACTTTGTACAAGTACAATGAATTTATCTAGCTTACATTTTGAATTATCTCCCTTTATTATACTTACATGTAACATTTCTTTTCCAAGTAATAACGCTTAATTTGACTAATCATTTTTGTTGAAATTTCACAGAACGATAAAGACCATTAAGAAAAACTAAATTGTATAAAATCATATGTCTATCTCGCCCATTTTTCAAATTTTTCTGCATTTATAGAGTTTAGTTGTCTGAACCATGTCGTTAAACACTAAACGACATTACGTTCTATTCAGTGGTCTCAATAGTACTTGCGTTACTGGCATCAGTTAATGGTTACAAAGCTTTTGTCAAAAGGTCTGTGGTACCCTACTTGCTTAAGGGATTGTTAATTATGTAAATTACATATCAGTAGATGGTCACAATCAATACTATAGACCTAAAGATTAATATTTATCGTATTATGTACTTGTTAAATCAGAACTCAGCTCCTTGACACTTACGTTATCATCAATATATATCATGTACAGTACAACATAT
>NW_026463363.1:0-65764 GCF_021730395.1 Mercenaria mercenaria
AATCACCTCATCCTGTTATTCACAGACAGACTGGTTCACACATAGATTTACCAGGTCAACACGGGAATGAATCACCTCATCCTGTTATTCACAGACAGCCTGGTTCACACATAGATTTACCAGGTCAACACGGGAACGAATCACCTCATCCTGTTATTCACAGACAGACTGGTTCACACGTTGATGTACCAGGTCAACACGGGAACGAATCACCTCATCCTGTTATTCACAGACAGCCTGGTTCGCATGTTAATCTACCAGGACAGCACGGGAATGAATTTACTCATCCTTCGGTTCATAGACAGTCTGGTTCACATGTAGATCTACCAGGTCAGCATGACAACGAGTCTCCATTTCCAACTGTCCACAGGGACGGTACCCACCTGGGGTCCCCTGTTCAAGACCTGAGAACTCAAAGACAAAGCCGCTTTATTGATCCTGTGAGTGGTTCTCCCGTTGTAATAACAGATCAAAATAATAATATTGGTTCATTTCCACATGGTCACGGGGAATCTAACCAAGGTGTAAATAGACTTACTTTTGATTCAGCTGCTGGTAGGCCTGCACGAATTGTATTTCCATCAAGGGTAGTTGCTCAGCAAGAGAGGGGAAGACCTTTAGATTTTCCAGTAGTGCCAGGGCCAAGAGATTTCCGTTTATCCGGATTTCGCTTCCACGACAGAGGGCTTCATGGCCTCCTTCGACCTGAAATATTAGGTCCGCCGTTATTCTTACTCTCCCCGGAAGAGAGAAGGATGAGACGAATGAGAAGACGCATGCGCAGACGCATGATAATGGGCGATCTTCCTTTGCCTTTCCCGCCACTGTCACCACGGTTACCTCCGCCGCTTCTGCCACGACTACCTCCATTGCCGCCGCCACGGCCTCCAAGGATAAGGTTAGGTGGACTTATTGCCGGTGCAATTGGAAGTATACTTGGAAGCTTATTTAGGCAGTAGACAATGTAGTCTTTTAATCCATTTCAAGTTTTTAACTTTTTAGACAATTTCAAGGTTTTAAACGATTTACGCTTTACAGGGACAGGGGTAACACGAAGAAGAAGAATTCTATAAATCTTGTCTTCCATTCTTATCCTTTCCTTTGCAGCTTTGAAAGTATAACATGATGTATGCACTTTATTTTTTGGGGAGTAAATAAGGTTAAACTAATAATACTAATTAATCTTTAGATTTATGTTATAAAATAACGTACTTTTCATTTGTTATTGATATATGAAATAATATATCGAAAAAAAATGATTTGTCCTTGCTTGGAGTTCAGATGCAAAGGAATGACATACAGTCAAACCTGTGTTAAGCAGCCAGCTAAGGGAGCAACATAATATGGCTGCTAAAGGCAGGTGACTGCTTAAGAGAGGTTGAAATTAGAACAGGAAGTCAATTGGGAAGTAAGTTGACTGGCTGCTTAAGGCAAATGGCTTCTTAATAGAGGTGACCGCTAAGGCAGGTTCAACTGTAATAATAACAATGTTTTGATAGAAGGGGAAATCACTGTTTCAAATATGCATTGTATTAATTCCTACACGATATCTACATCCTTGACGACATTCGCCAATTATTTGCCTGTTTCGTGTGGTTTGCCACTGTGATTTAATAATTGTGGCGTACAAACAGTGATTTTGTTGCATAAGTGTCATTCTTCTTTGCTTAATATAGGAAAATAATGGGGTCATGTAACAGATACAACACTTTTTGTGAGATCTCTACTCTTATCATTTACAAAAACAAAACACAAACACGCGCGCGTAGCATGTAAAATATTAAGAAAAAAAAATCACACAGTATGAATAAGCGGAAATTTAGCTATTTTAATGACAGATTTTTTTCTTCTTCTATATACTAGATAGATCAAATGAAATAAAAATATAAACTTTAATATTTTATTGTCAAAAAGGTCTGTAACATAAGCTATATGTTAACCATGATACCGACATGTGAAGCACACATCAATTAATGAATATTTTATTGAAAGATATGTCATTGGATAAAAGTCTGAAACATTTTGGCCGAGCATTTAACCATTTTTGACAAACAAAGGTTCCATTTAAAAAAAGTTATTCTATGTGAAAAAAAAAGGTTTTAGACAATCAAAAGAAGTATTTTGCTTTGATGTAACCGTTCTATATGCAGCCTTTTTGTTTTTATCGAGGAATATGCTTCACAATTATTTCAGCAATGGGCGCTGTTGCAGAAAATTTAAGCAGATCTCCAAACGTATTCCTATTGATTAAACGTATTTTATTACATACCAATATATGTAATATTTACATCTCAAATACAAAACTTAACAACATTATATGCTAAGGGGTTGGGTAACAAGTTCTCTCAACATTATTACATATCCTCCCCTTAACAAATTTCACTTACATGAGATTCGGCTACAAAATGTGTATTCATACAGCTATGCAAAATTTTATATAATTGAAGTTAAAAGAAGAGAGAAAGAGGGAAGAAAGAATAGTAAGACGAAATCTAGTTAGATCAAGTACAACATAATTATATTTCGCGTGATACTGATATTTTAGTTATTGCTTTGTAGATTTTTATTGTTGAACTTGTTGTTGCAGAACTAAATCTAGATGAATTTGGACACAAAAGTCACTGTAGTATTTCAATTCTCGAAACGCTTTGTATCTTTAATAAATTTTTGAACACTTCTGAAAATATTATTATTATCGTTTACTGATAAAGAAGAATTCTCAACAAGTAATGTATCTGTGCTTAAAGGGTGATCGTCCTTGGTTGACTGAAACATAACTATTCTTTGATTTATGAAGTTAGGACACTGAAAAAGATAGTGCTCACAATCTTCAATATGATACCCACAACTACAACTATAATCGGTAGCTAAATGATTATCAAAAAGATCAAAACACAAGTTACTGCATTTGATTTGTTTCTTAGTCGAGAGTGATAAATTGAATACTTCCGTTCGCCAAAGGAATATATCTCCGGTACTTCTGTAATAGTTTTTTTGAAAGCTGATAGGCTTTCTTGTTGTCTTATTTCAATGGGTAATTCATTCCACAATGAAATAGAAGATGGAATAAATGAACTAGAAAATATTTCGGTACGTCTTCTTAAGATTTCATAATCTTCATTATTTCTTAAGTTATAGGGGTTATTGTCACCGACTGCATTAGGAAATAAATTTCTTAAGTATTCTTGGAACATATTATGTTTTATTTTATGCATTAATGTTTATTTTTGATATATCCGTCTTTCGGACAAAGATATCCATCCTATTTCCTTATAGAGATTTTCTAATGATACTGATCGCGTTGTTCCAGTTACAATTCTTGCGGCTTCGTTTTGTAGTTTTTCAAGATTATCTTTTTCTAAATTTGTATAATTATCCCATACGACAGTGCATATTCTAACAATGGTCGGAGAAACTGTCTGGTCCTGGATTTGTTTCTACATCTTCGGCCATTATCACTAGCATTAATAAAAACATACCATAGTTGACAAAATTAAAAAACTTAAATGCTAAAAGGCATATTTCAAATGTCCTTAGTACACAATAAACAAGAAAAAGGCCAATGTTCGTTCGGTAATATTTACAATATTGCTTCACTTGTGTCCTGCGGGTTTTATTATAAAATATTCCAATGGCCGCCCTGTGTGATACTATGTCATTACCCATTAGGTAAAAATTTCATTAAATCAATACTATAGTTTAGTGGGCATTGGCTATGCAACAAAGTTAAATCGCGGGCTGCGCAAAAAGCTATCACTGACGTATACTGTTGTACTAAAATGCTAGAATAACGAATATGAGTGATAAGAGAAAGGATAGACAGAAGAAGAAATAACATCTTATTGAAGTAATAATGGTAAAGTGAGATATTATGGTTTGTAGACAATGAACTACATTATTTGAAATAACATTCTTTACACGTGCGACAATGATATAAAACTTATCCTGTCAATTTAGCATAATGTGAACAAATGATATCATTATGTTGATGTAATGTATATATTAGACATTACTTAAGGAAAATCAGACAAAGTGAAATGACTGTAGCAGATATAACAAAAGACGTTACTTGAAGAAATCCAAATAAAGTAAACTAACTATAGTAGATATCACTTTAGACGTTACTTGAAGAAATCCAAATAAAGTAAACTAACTACAGTAGATATCACTTTAGACGTTACTTGAAGAAATCCAAATAAAGTAAACTAACTACAGTAGATATCACTTTAGACGTTACTTGAAGAAATCCAAATAAAGTAAACTAACTACAGTAGATATCACTTTAGACGTTACTTGAAGAAATCCAAATAAAGTAAACTAACTATAGTAGATATCACTTTAGACGTTACTTGAAGTAAATCCAAACAAAGTTAACTAAGAAAAGTAGATATAACACTAGACATTACTTGAGAAAAAAATCCAAAGTAAACTAACTGTAGTAGATATCACATTTGACGTTACTTGAAGAAAATCCAGACAAAGTTTACTAACTATAGGAGATATCACATTAGACATTACTTGAAAAAAATCCAAACAAAGTAAACTAACTATAGTAGATATCACTTTAGACATTACTTGAAGATAATCCAAACAATGTTAACTAACTATAGTAGATATCACATTAGACATTACTTGAAGAAACTAGAATGTGTCTGTAGGACACAGAGTGTGCCCCCCACTGGTACATTTGTCACAAATAAGGGGCAATAATTCAAATGTTTGCAGTCTTAATGGGGTATAGCCTCAACAAAAATTTTATGAAAAGGATTCATTATTCCAGGCCCTATACTTTTTGAGCTATGAGCATCACAAACAAAAAAATCCTCTATAGTGGATATTTCAAGGGTCATAACTCTGTAATAAGAGCTAAGATTCTCAAGAAGAATGCCAAGTGTGCAAGGTCACATCACGATAAAGACTCCAGAAAGGTTTCCTGAATTTACATCTAATACTTTTTGAGTTAGGCACATAATTAGGTAAAAAAGTGCATTTTTTACTATTTCAAGGGACTTAACTTTAAAAATAGGGGGTGGAGCCAGCCAAAAAATTAGAGGTGTGCATGTTTACATCATGATAAAGACTTATGCAAGTTTTCAACCATTTATATTAAATACCTTTTGAGCTAGGTGCGTCACAAGGTGAAAATGTACATTTTTGACTATTTCAGGGGCCATAACTATAAAAATAGGGGGCGGATCTAAACGAAAAATAGGAGATGCGCAAGTTCATATCATGATTAAGACTCGTGCAAGGTTTCATGAATCTATATCAAATACTTTTTGAGCTAGGCATATCACAAGGTGAAAATGTACATTTTTGACTATTTCAGGGGCCATAACTCTGAAAATAGAGGGCGGACCCAAATGAAAAATAGGAGGTGCGCAAGATCATATCATGATAAAGACTCATGCAAGGTTTCATGAATCTATATCAACTACTTTTTGAGCTAGGCATGTCACAAGGTGAAAATGTGCATTTTTGTCTATTTTAGGGGCCATAACTCTGAAAATAGGGGGCGGAGCCAGACGGAAAATAGGAGGCGCAAAAGTTCATATCATGATTAAGACTCATGCAAGGTGTCATCAATAACTGTAGTAGATATCGCATTAAAAGTTACTTGAAGAAAATCCAGACAAAGTTAACTAACTATTGTATCAAATTAGGCATTACTTGAGAAAAAATCCAAACAAAGTAAACTAACTATAGTGGATATCACATTAGACATTACATAAGAAAAAAACAGTAGTTTTACTGAAGACTTGAATTTAATTTAATGCAGTACCATATATTCGTAACACCTGACGAAATAAATTAATGCGCGAGGAAATAAATCTTATGCACACATTTTTACAAGATTAGTACTGAATTAAGCTGCTACAAGAATCTACTATTCTACATTAGAATAAATTTTTGATTTAATCTGGTATCTAACCGTCCGACAAAATTATAAAAGAAACGCCAAAAATTATTCGTATATACACATATTTACACAGCGTGTGAACTTTACAATTTTAGCAGACGACATTTCCAGCAGACGACAATTTATCTAGCATGCTAAAGGTTAATTACTACCAACTTTGAGATAAAACTCGTAAGATCGGTTTATGACGAGAGCGTGTACAATGAACTGTAGACAATGGTACACCTACCATAAAAAAGTGACTTAAAATTATCAATATCCTTCAAATTGTATTTCGACTTTAGCGCGTGGACAATTCAAACGTACATGTTACCGGCAATGAATCATCAAGCGTTCTTCTACTTCATGCCAGTTTTTCTTAGTCACGTAACAAAATATTTTTTTTACATATAAAGAATTCGAATCAAATGTTTTGCAAATTGTGAATCCAGCAAGATACTTCACCTATTTATGTAATACATGCATTGGTTTTATATCTATTTTAGAGTTACCAATTTGACTCTGATTTTCCACATTAACAACTCATTTTCACATCGAAAACAACCTTTCTCTGTCAAAGTTGCTATTTTACTGTCAATTATATCAATGAATGCTGCAAAATGCGGAGAACTCTTAAATTAAATTTTCGTTACCAATACTTATTTTACTGCCACTTATATTATTGAATGTTGCGAAGTGTGGAAAACCTCGAATTATATGAATCTTTATTTTACCATCACTTGTATTTGAATATGTTTTAGGCACAACGGCACATGATTTTAAAAGTAAAATGAACATGCTGCAAAAGGATGGTCAGCTTGGCAGCGAGAGCTATATGCAATTATCTTTTGGCAGATTCATATTACGCCTTAACGCCGCTAATGTCGCGTAGAACTCATGCATAGGTCTTGCTAATAATCTGATAACCTACCAAAATAAATGCACTCGTGCAAATTGTATCATACCCTTTCCCTTGAAGAGCATAATGTTGGTCAAAAATTGTTAAATCCAGCAGATAAATTGTAAATACCTTTGTCTCCGTGAGCTCATAGAAAGACTAGTTATTTTAGTATGGGGAACATATACAACTTCGCTGTCGATCTGGTTAACATTGGCAATGGTAATTAACTCGGTTTTCTTAAAATTCGTTTTATTCCTTATTGTGTTCCCTTGTACAAATATTCAGTTGTCAGATATGTTTTACACCAATGACACACTTTATCTAACATGTTTACGCTACCTGTAATTGATATGATTAAACCACTTGACATGTTACTCTTGACATGCGCAGTGAGACCTCAACGCTTGCGTAAATAGTATCAAGACAAACAAGGCCAAACAGAATAATAAGGAAATAACGTGGTATATTTAGGTAAGTACAAATAACCTTAATTGTCTTTTGATACAAATGTTCATGTGATATAAATAGGTACACAAATACCTTATAGATTGTTGAATATTTGACACATTAATCTGCTAAATTGGTATTTCGGTAGTTTCTGAAACCGAAACAAGGATCTTTACTTTCTAAGTCCTCCTTAACGGGAAAGGTAATTTTCCTAAATATCTTCTATATTAAATCTACAAACGATATTTGAGCTCGAGATAAACACAAATCCCACAGGGGCCCGTCACGGACCAAGGGTACATTGATAATTTTTGAACTTCATCAAATCGCTTAAAGGTGGTCAATCACATTTAATCAATATTTAATGACATTTTTTACTTTTTGTATATTCTGGTAGAGAATTATTTAAGGAACAAAAAGACCGATTACATAGGGTTAGATTCCTATTTGAAATGTATATTTTATTATTTTTATAAAATTTTGTAATTACTCCCCTTTAATATGAAAGTATGTAAAAAGCTGGGTATTTCTTTTTATTTCGATACAATGTCTAGTTTTACATTTGCTTTGATAGACATATCAACTATTGAACAATCTGAACCAAAATGCAAGTTTTAAAGCTGTGTGTAGTTTCTGAATTCATTTATTTCCAATCTGTCTTGGTTGCGCAGCCAAGATAGGCAAAGGGAGGTAATAATAATTTTTCAAACTTGCGTTTCTAATGAATTCCATCTAAATACATAATTTGTAATGCAAATATTTTACAAATATATTACAATATGTCTAATATTTATACATTTCCTTAGGTTAAGTATGTTTATCAAATTTATACTTATGATAAAATAACTCTATCTTGGTTGGGCAACCAGGATAGGAAAATTAAATTTTAAAAATACCTCCAGTGAAAATCTACTTTGTATTAAGTGTTAAGTGAACATAAATGAGTGTAAATGATCAGATGCTTAAGTTTCGAACAAATCCGTTACATGGCCAAAATCTGATTATCCACCTTTAAAAGGTTGTTTTTGATGTTGTCTGAAAGTGTCAGTATATGCTTTGGATGTAAGATATAACCGTATTTGAAAGCTGCCGACATAGACATTTCAGAAACATTTTTCAAAATAAATTTCGTATAATAAATGTTGATTCTATGGAAGCGTGAAAGGGCCATCAGACGCTAATACGTTACGTTTTATAACGTTATGGCTGCGGAATATAAGATTCCTTTACTGGTGGTAGGTGCAGATGGCAATATCCGGCTCGAGGGTAACTGTTTACGGCGGTAACGAGGCTCCTGCCAAAAAATGTAATGGACGACTTTTGTCTCTTCGAAGTGGAATCATCTATCTACACATCCATATATTGTACCAAGCATGTAGCGACTTGAACATATACTACCATACATCAATGTATGACCTACCCCATAGCCTCTAGAGCTACTCCAGATTTCAAACTCTATCCAGGATATATACCTTTATTTACATGTATAGTATGTTCAGGTGGTTGGGGCTCGAACCAGGTCAAAAACCTTCCAGATATGTTCAAAATAGAGAAATATTCTAAGTTTGAATACTTCCCGGTCACCTGCTATGACCTCTCCTCAAAATCTAGATATATCCAGGTACCCTATCTTAGTCAGACTCATTACTACACGTTCATGTAGGGTATGTCTATATTTTCCTGCCACATGAACTCATACTAGGTCGAAAACCTTCCATGGTTTAAATAGTGATATTTTTATGAGCAAACGCTGCTCGGTCATATAATATTCATATGACCATGACCATGTAGGGCTACCCGATGGATACACCAGGTACCTAGTCTTGGCCAGTACCTATACATCAACGTAAACTATCGAAATTTCGAGATACGTTACTCAAAATTTCGACTTAATAACTCGAAATTTCGAGTTAATAAATAACATACACCTGGCACTAATGCTCTTCCGTAAAACATGCAATAACAAAGAGATCTTTTTAGAGACATGATTAGCAATGTTCTATTTTTGGATCTCATGTGGATCTTGGCATGGCAAAATCCTGTCGAGCGGAATGTATCATTGCAAATTAAGATACCGTTTTAATGGCCGTTTTATTGTATAAATATACCTATTTCAAACGTTTTATCAGCCAAAATTGACTATAAGGTTAGATAGATAAGACTGAAAACTGAACACATTTTGACGCATGGAACGTCGGAGACGCCATCATTACGTCATTTCAGATTGAATATTTTTCCGTATCCTTTGGGAGTTGAATTCAGGATTCGTCATTGCATTAACATGCTGTATTTTAGACTACGAAAATCTTTTATAATATGTCTATATAAATTATGTAATACACGGCTTGTATTTCAAAATGAAATACGAACATGCAGACATCATATTCGTATTGTATTGCAGATCCTGTATTGCGCTGTTATATTCGGCCCTCATGGATTTTGCCAGGCCAGTGCTTGCGCACCTTGTGCGATCCGATCTTGCAAAACCCACACAAGCCGAATGCAGCACCCTAGATCACCCTAGATCAAGCTACTGTTATAATAACCTAATTGTCTAAATGTTTCTACTATCATTATGTTATGAGTCCCATGTATGAATGCTTTACACCTGGCATGCTAAAGAATCAGAGACGCTTCTGTATTTTGCACACTACAAACATCACTAACACTCTTCTGGAGGAGGAGTCGCTCATATGGATTACCGGTGGCGGCTATAAATATATTAACAAAGAATCAAATATCAATTGTATTATGATATTCAATTACAAAGTAAAAAAGGTCCCCGCAGAGCGGTGGTAAAGGGCAGTATACCTGTCACTAAAATATAACTTCTCCGACGTAGGTTCCAGTCTAACCATTTCTTTTCTATGTTTACATTTTAGCTTTACATATTTAATGCGTAAAGTTTAGTTTAGAAATCAACAAAACATTCAATGCGTTCTTTTACCTTCTCATTTCTTTATTAATAGCTTACCTGGATAGTTGAGCTATTATTGTAGGCAGATGGTCCGGCGTCCATCGTCCGTTGTCTTCATAATCTTCTTCTTTGAAACTAATGGTTAAAGCACCAATCTTGGTCTGTAGCATCCCGGCAAGGTCTCCTCTAAAGTTCAGTTCTTCAAAATGGCCGCTTGCAGGAGCCGCTAGAGCTAAAAATAGTAAAACATCTATACGTCTTCTTCTCATTAATCACTTGATAGATCTTCATCAACTTGGTCTTAGCTACACTATAAGATCCTCTCCCAATTCTGTTCAAATAGGATGCTTGGCCACTTTTAGGGGTCGCTTAGAGCTAAATACAGAAACAAACTTTTAAACGACTTCTTCTCATGTACCACTTGATTGTTCTTCATCAAGCTTGGTCTGTAGCATCATTATTTGTTCAGATAGAGTGTGTAACATCACAATAGATTCCATATGAATAGTTGTGCCAGAAATTGTTTAGCTGAGCTCATTGAAGTCACATAAGAGTGTCTGTTGTTTAGTTTAACGTTAGTAATAAGCCAAGAGTGCAAAAACTCGATCTTAAGGAAAGGTTCCCTTTTAGCGGGTAAAGAAAAAACACTAGTCTGAATCAGAACTTTTCCAGTGTTTGGAAACAAATGACTATTTTTTTTGTCATTCACTGGAAAACGTGGTACTTCTTCACTTATCATGGCACGCACTTCTGTCCATTACATAGGGATAGAAATAGATCTAATATGTCCGATTTGTTATCCCTCGCCGAAGGCCGAGGTTTACAGTTTTGGCGCGTCCGTCCGTCCTTCCGTCCGTCTTTCCATCCGTCCGTCTGTCCGAGCCATATCTAGAAAGTGCTATGGAATATTTAAATAAAACTTCATATGCATATTCAACACTATAGGGAAATGCGGCCTGTCAAGTTTCAGTCAGATTGCCCAAGCAACACCATAGTTATGGCCCTTAGTAGTTTCTAATGTTAACTATATAGGGTACTATAAATATGGCGATTTCTGATTCTAACTTGTGACATATTTGACCTAGAACTATGAAACTTTAACTGGATTTAGATCAATATCGTGTGGTAGCGCACTCTCAATTTCGTCAGGATTTCTTTAGTAACTTCAGAGTTATTGTCCTTTAATCGTTTAAACATCAACATATTTGTACATTACAAACTAACCAATTGGTAGAATTTCATTAAATTTTTTTCATTTTTTCCATGAACATTTATTATCAACATATGAAGTTGTGTATCCAAACCCGGTCACCCCACGGTCCTGGTCACCCCCACTCCCCCTCCGCACTCCCACCCCACCCCCACCCCACATTTTTTTTCATTTTTTTTTTAAATCGTAAACCTTCCATAAATATTCATCAACATGCAAAATTGTACCCTTCCCCCACCTAGCTCCTCAACCCAGTAACCCCCACCACCCCGATCATGCACCCTACCCGCCAACATTCTGTTTTTTTTCATTTCTGATTTTCCATCAATATTTATTACAAACAAGTGAAGTTTTGTACCCTCACCCGGTTACCGCCCCTAACCAATCATTTTTCAAACCTTCCATGAATACTTATCAACATGTGAAGCTGTAAACCCCCACCCCCAGTCACCACCCACGTTCCAGATTTCTTACTTGATTGTGCTCCCTTAAGGAGAATTCCTATAGTTTTATTTCTTTCATAGAATTTTTTCAAATTCACATTTATGTTAGGAATATTTGTGCTGAAAACAACGAACAAATAAAAACAATGGTCACCAGGCTTGTTTTTGTGAAAAATTGTTTTGAAAACACCCACTGTTGCTAAAACTGATAGCGATATTTCAACATTTTCATGATTTTTTGCTTTTTTTATAAATACCAACAAAAGTATGTATGCATAAAGACAGCACAATAAGGTTTATTCTTTTTACATATTTTATTATAAACGTATTTCATATCATAGTCATATTTGTAATACAATATCATTACAATTATGCGTACAAATAGAAAAAAATCTAGTTTCATATTCACTTTTGTGAAGTTTTTTCAATGGAAAATACTCATAGTAAAGAACATTTAATTAAATTTTGAAAAAAAAAACTGTTTCTAGATTTTTTTCCTGTTTTCATTGTGATTAAACAATTGTATTGTGAAAATAAAAATGGCAAAAAAAGTATGGGTCACCAGGCTAAATTTTATGTGAAGACCACTTGAATGAAACACCGGTTCGGACGAAAAATTGCGCGAACCTGACCAAATTGATTACATGTATATCTGCTGGAAGTTAAAAAAAGTTTAAAAATTCTTAATTTTCTATAATTGAATAGTAAATAATGTGGAAGGGGATATTGTCTTAACAATACATGTCAGGCATGATTCATGTCAATACAACATAAACCAGTATCAACATTTGATTACTGATAAAAATTATCAAAAAAAGTTATTTTATTCAAGAATCCTCATATTAAAGATTGTCTGTCACATGTTTCAACAAATGTTGACTTCACTTCAATTTTCCATAGAAAGTGTCGGCTGCGCAGAAAGATGCGCATAAAAAGCTACCGGAATTCCCTTTAAGGACTTGTTATTTTAAGTTCAAATTATTTGCTTCTTAATAACATCCTTAACCTTTTGCCGGATATATTTCTTTGCCATTCCTCAACACAAACCTATTCGGCGGCGGTTATGTCTCTCCTTTTTTTATTTGCTTTGTTTGATTATTCTATGCCACACTAACTTGTGACCTCTACATCTACAATTTCCATTTCCAAGTAAAAAACAAAAAACCTTCAAGTTGGTACGCATCATCAACATCGAGTGGGTATGTGCATATTGCCAAGCATTTTATGAATGATTTATTTTTCAGCTATACCTGTTTTTATGTCTCCGAAGGGCGGCATTTAGAAACTGAACAGTTCGTCAAACTGTCAGTACGTTCCATCGGTTTCTGATTGATAATTGATGAGCACTTTGGTGCAGTAACCTCAAATTTGGTACACAGGTAGGCCGTGACCGGCAAATGATCACAGTCGATTTGGAGGTCGGTTGTGCTCAGAGGTCAAGGTTGCGATGATCTTGAACTGAAAACTGGTTTCCGATCGATAACTATAGAATGCTTCGGCACAGGAATATCAAACTTCCCGGCAATTGACCCATATGAATTTTGAGGTTGGTTGCCGAAGGTCTACACTGCAATTATCTTGAGCAAATATATCTTTGGAAATTGGTTTCCGATCAGTTACTCAAGAACGCTTCATCTCAGGAATCTAAAACATCCTAGGTAGGTACTTGTTCGTGAACGACAGATGAACACTGTCGATTTTCAGCTCGGTTGCTTAAAGGTCAAGGTAGCAGTGACCTTGAGCTGCAAACTGGTTTCCGATCGATAATTGAAAATAGCTTCAGCGCTGGTATATGCATGTACATTAATCGTGACCGGCAAAATACGTATACTTGTATACTGTGTGTGCTGTAATTAGTAAGTAACTATTATCTGTTTTGTTTAGGTTCCTATTCAATATCGGGATGGCACATAAACGCCATTTAGAGAAGGAAAAGTACAGACAATGGGTGAAAGCCGGTCTTGGCTTGGGATACTTAAAAGAAGGACTAGCGCCTTTTTGTGACGATGTCGCCAAACAACAGCATAAAGACATCTTAGATAACATTAAACAGACAAAGAATCTATCGACTGTGACATGTGGTCAGTGTGCTCTGAGAACTCTCAAACCAGACCATGTGAAAATAGGAAAGAATCAATGTCCTTTAGGTCAAGTTAACTGTAACTGCTGCTATACGAGTGGTAAAATTGCTTGTCCAAACAACGTATGTGGCGCCATCTATGACAACATTATAACTAACCATGCGTCCACACCACCAGCTCCTTATTGGAAAAACACCCAAACTCAGCAGTGGACTGGAGATCCGTGGAGTATAGCTAAATGTTTCATCAACGCCCCTGGATGTGACCAGAAGACATCAGCAGCCGACACTGACAACATGGGATTACTGCTTATGATTATCAACAACAAGTATTTTCATAATCACATTCAGTGTAATGTCGCTGGAGGAGATGTATTTTCAAAGGTAAAACTGTACAATTGTTACCCAGTTTTGCGTAAGCTCCTGCTTATCAGAAATAAAATTGTGGTTAGCTTTGTTACAAAAAACTGTCAAATATTATAAATGCATTCTGAACTGGGATCCTTGCTAACAGTAAAGATACAGTTACAACATTTGGTAGTGTAACTGTAACTGCCAACAGTCAGCTCAAAGTAACACGTGATTCTAACAAACAAGTTCTAATTGGAAGGCCATTCTTACTAACTTACAACAAATCTTTGGCCACCGTCTCGAATAGCATAGTCGTATCCATATTGACTATGCTTTGCAGAATATAGCGTTGATATTTCTTCTTTTTCGTCTGCTTTGAGGTGACATTTCCTTATACTTTAAACATATTCTGCAGCAGGGTCATGGTGAACGAGTAAAAGTGATTCTTTATAACTAAATCTAGATATAATTGTTTTCTTCGTTGCTGGGAATTCTTCTTGTTGGCAGTACAAAAACAGTTACCTAGATACATAATACAATCACCGCCTCGGTAGCCTAGTGGTAGAGCGTCCACTTCGAGTGCGGGAGGTCGTGGGTTCGACCCCCGGCCGCGTCATACCAAAGACGTAAAAAATGGTACTAGTAGCTTCCTCGCTTGGCGCTCAGCATAAAGAGGGTAGTGCTAGGACTGGTCACTATAAAGTTGGTCATTGTGCTCACTGCTACAAGTAGACACCGTCGTTTATATGACCGAAAAATTGTTGAAAAAAGACGTTAAACCCGAACACACACACACACACATAATACAATCAAATCATCGGGTAAGTGTGTGAGGTTCCAGTAATTCAACGATGATTTATATTTCAATTATATTTGGTAATATACATACCATTAAGGTTGAATACACTTGTAAAGCAAGGTTTATCATACTGAACTTAAGCTTTCATGGTGATAGAAAGGAGGTGCTTGATGCTTTTTTTAGCTCACCTGAGCTCAGGTGAGTTTTTGTGATCGCTCGATGTCCGGCGTCCGTCGTCTGTCTGTCTGTCTGTCGTCTGTCTTTCTGTCGTCTGTCAACATTTAGCTTGTGTATGCGATAGAGGCTGTATTTTTCAACTGATCTTTATGAAATTTGGTCAGAATGATAACCTTGATGAAATCTAGGCCGAATTTGAAAACTAGGTCACTGGGTCAGATCAAAGAAAAACCTTGTGTATGCGATAGAGGCTGTATTTTTCAATAAGTCTTCATCAATTTTGGTCAAAATGATAACCTTGATGAAATCTAGGCCGAGTTTGAAAATAGATTATCTAGAATCAAAAACTAGGTCACTAGGTCAAATTAAAGAAAAACTTTTTGTATGCGATAGAGGCTCTATTTTTCAATTAATTTTTATGAATTTTGGTCAGAATGGTTGCCTTTATGAAATCTAGATCGAATTTGAATATGGGTTATCTTTGGTCAAAAAGTAGGTCACAAGGTCAAATCAAAGGAAAAACTTGTATATGCGATAGAGGCTGTATTTTTCAATTGATCTTCCTGAAATTAAGTAAAAATGTTAAACTTAATAAAATCTAAGCCGAGTTTGAAAATGGGTTATCTTGGGTCAAAAATTAGGCCACTAGATCAAATCAAAGAAAAACAGTATGTATGCAATAGAGGCTGTATTTTTCAATTGATCTTCATGAAATTTGGTCAGAATGATTGCCATAATAAAATCTACGTTGAGTTTGATTATGGATTATCTGGTGTTAAAAAGTAGGTCACTAGATCAAATCAAAGAAAACCATTCTGTATGCAATAGAGGCTGTATTTTTAAATTAATCATCATGAAATTTGGTCAGAATGATTGCCTTAATAAAATCTAGGTCAAGTTTGAATATGGATTATCTGGGTTTAAAAACTAGGTCACTAGGTCAAATCAAGGAAAACCCTTGTTTATGCAATAGGGGCAGCATTTTACACTGGATTTTCAAAAAATTTAGTCAAAATGGTTGCCTTGATGAAATCTAGTTCAAGTTTGAATATGGGCAGTCTTGGGTCAAAAACTAGGTCAAATCAAAGAAACACCTTGTGTATGCGATAAAGACTGTATTTTTCAATCGATCTTCGTGAAATTTGGTCAGAATGATAGCCTTGGTGAAATCTGGGTCAAGTTCGAATATGGATCATCTGGGGTCAAAAACTAGGACACTAGGTCAAAACAAGAAAGTACTTATTTATTCTCAAGATTATTTGCTCCAATTTTAATGATAATTGGTCAGAATATTTTTTCCATGAAATCACTAGGTCAAACATGTTTACACTGTTATGGTGTGTTATGGTGTGTTTCTCAGGTGAGCGACCTAGGGCTATCTTGACCCTCTTGTTTAATTTCCGGCAAACATAGACAATTGTTTTTAAATCAACAGTTGTATATAGTAGTTTTTAAACTTTTATTAGCTAAATAACTTTAAGAGGGATCAATTCTAACCCTAACATACGAAGAAAATAAGTAGTGTCGAAGCTATCGCGGCTATTGAGATCGTGGCAATATCTATTACGAATATTGTAAGATTTTCGAGATAGTAGCTCCTTTAACATAACTGTTTTAAACAGGGCTTATATACATCTATGCCCATAGATACTACTAAGATTCTGGCAAAATATAACGAACGTCTGTAACACTTGTACACACTATTGAGAGAAAAGTCTCATCGTTTGCTATGATCTCTTCTGCTTTCTTCAGTCATGTAAAGAAGTTCACCAGATTCAAAATTGAAATACATTTAGTTTAATTAATGAAACAGGTGAGACAATGCAGAAACGCGATACTTCACTCAAGCACCTTGGAATTAGAAGAGGCAAAAGCAAATAGTTACATAGATGATATGATTGCTGTGCTTCAAGATGGTAAGGAACTGATTAACCGAAAAGATGCTCAGGACGCTGTAAAGAAACTTGAAGAGGTTGGTAAAATAAATTGTGTAATTTTTTAACTCATGAAAGTTTTTTTTTCTCATGTAGCTTTATCTTAACTAAATAGATAAAAAAATAAATAAGTAAACTGCATTTGTATTTGTAACAATCCTAAACTTTTTAAGTTAAAAGTTAAATTGTAAGTGGGCGAGAACCTAATTTGGAAGTAGACTTTATACAAGCTGAACTTATGTTATTTCTGACTCAATTTGTGTAATTTTATTTTTTCATAAATAGATTTTACTTTACAATTGTTTCGAAAAATCTTGTTTGTTTAAAGCCACCATAAAGGTGCGGAATACGATTTATATTCTCCCCAATACACGCCATATGTTGCAAGATACATATGTCGATAGTTTGATAACATTGCGCGTAAGTAAAATGAATTACTAGCATTTAGGAGTGACCTGTCGCTTTTATTAATAGATTTGAAAGGTTACTGGAATAAACCACTTCAGTAAAGGGGTACCCTACCTTTTTATAACTTATTTTTATAATATATATTCAAATGACTGCCTCTTCGACAATTAGACGCCGTGGTACAGTGGTAAGCGTGACGGCTCTAGAATCTAACTTTTGTGAGTTCGAATTCCAACGGAGATCAATATTTTTTTTCATTTTATATATTTATTTTTTCATTTTATATTTTGCTAACATACATTCTAAAATGATGATAATGCTAAACATGTATCTGAATCGCATTACTTGCATCCTTTTGCTATTTTCGCATATAACAAAGGTTTTTCAAATATCTTCTTGATTGTGAATTATCAACATAGCTCTTGACAATTTGGTCATTCAACTAGCTGATGACACTGATTCCACGGGAGGGGATCCAACATATGTATTCCCAAATGGGCACCGCTTAAATTCATATGTTGTGCTTCCGGTAGTACATATGTGGTAAAATTTTCACAGAAAAACAGGTGAGGTTTTTATTTGTGATTGAATTTTGCTGAAATGACATTGTTTTGCCAAAATATCGCGATGCAGTGCAACCGAGTATACATTAACCAGCACGTAAGTGCATGTACCTTACCTGTATTTGTAGAAATGACAGAGAAAAAATTATCCTCCGTGAAGCGGTATGACTGAAAATTAGCAACATTTTTATCAACAGATGGAAATATGTTGTAATTGCCCTGCGCTTGCTTAAATTATGCCCTCGAAACCTTCCATATGCAAAACCCCACCCAGAAAAAGAAAATTATGGTGATCACTTTGCTAGAAAAATGTTTTTCGGCGAAAAACCGAATGGGATACATATGTTGTGCATGGGCTACATATGTGGTGCATTAGACTTTTTAGAACTCCACAGATCTTGAGCTTACATGGTACCTGGATAAAGAAACGAACTGGAAATACGTGCCAAGTATATGTCACATTATTCCAAAAAATATATACATGTATATTAAAGGGATAACATATTAGAAACGAGCACAGCTTTAAGCTTACATATGATGCTGTAGAACATTTCCACTAAGGAGTCAACGTATCTCTCCTAAATCCGAAGGGGTTTATGTGTTGCTTATGTGTGTTGACCTGTGAATGTCCGAAATATGCATGTATAGTTTGGTGTATAGCATATTAGCTGCCGATACGGTCTGCGTAATTATATGTTATTGAACCTAGTTTCTTTTCGTGTTTGTTTTACTCTTTCATGTGCGCCTCTATATATATCTTCGGCGGTATTTTGCATTGTTAACTGTGGTGGAAATTGTCTGTCTTTGAATCATGTACGTGAACTTAGTTATAGAGCCAAATATCTGTCTCGGGCAACGGAGTCGAAAATAAAATGTAATAAATACTTTTGGGTCTTGGATTTCAATTCAGGAGGTAATTTTGGTTTGCCCGATACAGAACTATTGGCCCGGCCGCTCCAATACATAAGATATTGTGGACCTGGCACTTACTTGTGTTGAACTACGCAGTAACTTCGCAAGCTAGACCTATATAGTTTGTGGCAATATAGGAGGGAGGATATATTGCAATATTAGGCACTCGGTAGAAAATTGTGTGATTATAACTGAGCATGGTCATTAAATTATGAAATATGTCCTGGGCCCTTAATTTGATTAAGTTACCTACCAGATGCAGCTTATATGACCGAGTTCCTTGCAGTATATCCTCCCTCCTATATTTCCACAAACTATGATAGGCCTAGAATGTGGAGTTGCGGTATACATGTAACAACGTAGTTTTACACAAGTAAGTGCCAGGTCAACAATATCATATGTACATGTAATGGAGAGGCTGGGCCAGTAGATCTGTATCGGGCAAACCAAAATACCTCCTGAAACACCCTGACCGTAAAGTATTTATTACATTTTATTTTTGAGTCTGTTGCCCGAGACAGATATTTTGCTCTATAACTCAGTTCACGGACAGACAATTTCCACGATGCAAAATACCACCGAAGATATATTTAGAGGCGCACATGAACGGATAAAGCAAACATGAAAAGAACACTAAGTTCAAGAACATATAATTACGCAGAGTGTATCGGCAGTTAATATGTAATACACCAAACTATACATGCATATTTCCGACATTCACAGGTCAACACACATAAGCAACACATTAACGCCTTCGGATTTAGGAGAGGTGCGTCGACTCCGAAGTGGAAATGTTCTACAACATCTAATATAAGCTTAAAGCTGTGCTCGTTTATAAGTTACCCCTTTCATACAAATGTATATAATTTTTGGACTGATGTGACATATACTTGGCACATTTTTCCAGTTCGTTTCTTTATCCAGGTACCATTTAAGCTCAAGATCTGTGGAGTTCTAAAAAATCTAATGCATCACATATGTAGCCCATGCACAACATATGTATCCCATTCGGTTTTTCGCCGAAAAATATTTTTCTAGCAAAGTGATTGCCAAATATTTTTTCTTTTGGATGGGGTTTAGCATACGGAATGTTGCGAGGGCAAAACGAAGCAAGCGCAGGGCAACTAAACAACATATTTCCACCGGTTGATAAAAATGTTGCTAATTTTCAGTCATACCGCTTTACGGAGGATACGATTTTTTCCGTCATTTCTACAAATACAGGTAAGGTACATGCACTTACATGCTAGGTAATGTATACTCGGTTGCACTGCATCGCGATTTTTTGGCAAAACAATGTCATTTTCACAATATTCAATCACAAATAAAAATCTCACGTATTTTTCTGCGAAATGTTTACCACATATGTACTACCGGAAGCACAACATATGATTTTAAGCGGTGCCCATTTGGGAATACATATGTTGGATCCCCTCCCGTGTGATTCGGAGGAAACCGACACCGCCAGTGAGTGTGAAGATACTCCATTAAACGCGGCGTGTGTTTGAAATGTATTGAATATACTGAAATTGAACGAATGAAATTGAAATGATGAAATAAAAATACATGAAAAGAAATGTAAATAAAACAAATCACCCTGTGTGGGATTCGAACCCACAGCCTCCTAATCGCAAAAGTTAAGACACTAACAACATTTCTCAATTCTACCAACTGAGTTACTGATGCATTTTAGTTTGTGCAGTATTTGAAATATATTTATAGTTTTAAATAAGTCAAATGTCATTCAAATCCTTATTTAATAAATGGAACAGTTTGGAAAATCTAAATCTAAAAATAAAAGCGACAGGTCACTCCTAATTGCTAATAAATCAATTTAAGTGTCGATATACAAGTTTAGAATCATTTAATCTGATGTTTACTTCAAAACTGACCTTCCCCACAAAGGTCATTTATTTGTTAGTAAGGATTTTCTATTAACAAACCGTAGGGGTGCTTGTTGTATCAATAAAACGGATAATCGCTTAATTACATGCAGTGTACCTATAATTAAATATAGATCGATCTCCAATAAATATGTGGACATTCTTTGTAATAGGTCATTAAATGTAACAAACACTGTTGAATTTACTGGTCGACCAAAACAGAAGTGATAACTTTTTGCTTTTGATATAATAGTGGACGCAACTTTACCCCGATGGTTGACCTTTGTATTATAATACATAACGAGGCACAACCTATTATTGAAAAGGTTTGTACGTAAACCGAGTATACAAACTCATTCCATATCAATATACATGGCCACACTAAGCACCCCTTATTTCTACAATGACATAATCGATATGAATAATCAGCCTAAGGTCAACCATCGCGGTTAAGTTGCGACTACTATAATAGTTTGAGTGTAAATAAATTGGGACCGACCATAATTTTTTTTTGTCTCAATTGACTGTGTATTTAATAAAATAAGTACCTGATTTTCTAAATATTACCTTTACACAATTCAATTGTGATTTTAAATATTTATGTATAGATCTAATTATAGTTTTGCAATATTAAGTTTTATTTATATGCTGTTAGATCTTTGAGATATGTACTTTACTTGGTAGTTAACATAAAGTACCCAGGAAGCAATGGAGTACTAGGAGTGTTCGAAAACTTTGCTAACGCACTGTATACTTGAATATGGTGAGATTTACCTGTATAAAACTAATACGAAACAGGTGACTGGTGATCACTGTACCTTATGACTTGTTTAAATATAAGCGGTTCATTTGCAATTTCGACTGCTTTCAGGGTATTCGTAGACAAATAATGAAATACTAGGAGCGTTCGACAAACCTTTGCTAACGCACTGTATACTTGAATATCACGAGATATACTTAAAAAAACCAAATGAATATTAAACGGGTGACTGCTCATCACAGAGTGTATAAATATAATAGAAATCCACACATCGGGCTTATTCATGGACACTGCGTTGAAAATGGTTAGGAAACGAATAGAAAATGTTGCTGGTATCAGGGATAATATTAAAGACCACTGTAAATTGGGACTGAGTGTCAAAAGCTGATGAGATATGTGTTGTTTATACGGATAAACAAATGAATGTCATTTTTCGCAGTTTGAAGGTGGTTTACAAAAGTCAGTTCCGGTCTGGAATCAGTCCAAGGTGCCCCTTATTCTTGAAGACCCAGATCTGCAGTTACCAAATCTAACATTAATAAGATCAAGTCTATCAGTGAGAAAGATGCGCATTTCACTGTCAGCAAAAAAAATTGGTTTAAGAAGTTGAGTGCTCGCTGTATTCCTTATTTCCTCACCGATGAGAAAAACGACGAGGAAGCAACTGCTGAAGAAGAACCCAAAATATCAGAAAAGGTGTTTGGTAGTCCCGTAATTGATGATGAGACTTTGGTCCATTTTATGAGCCCAAGCGAAAAGTTAATAAAGGGATATGGGCTCTGAAAGATGCCAAAAGGCAAAGTATTGCGAAACGAACACTGGCAGCAAAGAATGTGTTTACGCAATTTGCTTCAGAAATTGTGGGCCAGTATTGCAAATTGCTGTTCCAAAAAAGGCAGGGATGTGTCTTGTTGCTTCTATAAGAATGTGGTTATGAAAACATTGCGAAGAAAACATACGAAAAGTACGTCCAAAAAACCGGTGTCCAGATGTCCAATTTGCAACTTTAAAATACTCCAACCCACGAATCCTCAACCGTAGTTTTTGAAGTCTGAAAAAGTTATGTATTGTCGCACCCTCCCTACAGCCCAGACCTGGCCCCGTGCGACTCTTTCCTGTTTCCAAATTTGAAAAAAAAAACAACAACAAAAAAAAAAACAAACAAACAACAAAACAAAAAAACCAAAAAAAAAAAAAAAACCACACACACACCTATCTGTTAGGAGATATACTTCCAGAAGTGCATTGGGGTTTTCTTATGGCTGTATCCAATGATTGGAATGAAAATTGTTTAAAAATTGATTGAAAGATTAAAGTGATGTATTCTGGCTAACGGTGAATGTTTTGAAGGTAACTAGACAATATATTATCAACTTTTAATTAATATCCCGTATCAATTGCAAAAGTTTCCGAACTCTCCTCGTATCAGACCAATATCTGGCTGTGTGATATACTACTCGTCATTTTGTTCAATAACTTTAATTCAAATTGAGATATTGAAAGGAGCCTTAGCCTATAATGTTTTAAAGCAATCAGATATTAAAATTGCATGTAGGATGTAAAATCAGAGTCACCGTTACTAAAATTGTTTAAATGTGTCACCCACCTCTCAGTAATCTTAGAAATGGAACTTAGTCGACAACTTATAAAAAATACGATTTGGATTTCATAAACGGCAAGTATGGTCAAGGTCAAATCCAAGATCAAAGCTACTTAATTATGTTATACACTATAAAATCTCATCGTGTTTGAGTGGCCTAAAATGTTGGTCTACGTTATATTTTACAAAGAACACATTTTGATGTGCTAGTACATGGAGATTTGTGGGGATATGGGCCGCCGTGCGAAAAATATTGATAAAAGAGATCTATACCACATTGAAGATTGAAGTGAGTTATCGTAATTTCCGATGTATCTCTTTCCGGGCACGCGACAGGAAAAAGTTATGACGTCATAAATATGGCGGCTTAAGAGAAAATAAGAAAGACAGAAAATGTATGACTGCTGAATAATAACAGGTGACAACGTCCTTGAAAACTATGTTATATTGTAAAAATGACATGTTTAGTGAAGGTAATGTTTAATTATAGCAGATAAAATACTTTTGTGGGAAAGAAAATGGAATTTATTATGCTCAAAATAAAAAAAACCCCATCAATGTCAGAAAATGACTAAATAGATCTGACGATATTAAGTGAGCAAATTTCTGTTTAGTGGCGCAGTATGTCCGATTAAAAATAGTGATAATCTGATTATCTATCATTTCAACAGTCAAATAGCATGATTATATATTATATAATATCTATAAACCCTTGTTATCTGTATGAGTGTGTTAGATCAGGTTAATGCCTCGACACTGTGGCCAGAACGCAACATCAATGGAAAAAAGTTACATGGTGCAATCTTGAGAATGCTTTTTCTAATGCTTAAACAGGTTAAATACGTACTATATTTCATAGTGTCAATTCTTCTATAAATCCAGTTAATACATACGTCCCCGTTAAAGACATCTACGAAAAGAATCTTCACAAGTTTTCTCTATGTATGTTTTAGTCCAGCATTCTAAGTGGTCTATGGCGTAATCGTCGTTTAACACCTACAGTATATTTACGTTTTACATAAGGAACTTGATAGTACTAAAACCTACACACTGAGTCCTTCCAATGAACAGGATTTTGTCACTAATTACATCCCTAAAGTTCGCATAGATTATGTTCGATTCCTTAATTGCATATACAGTTACATTAAGCTCCTTTCATAGATATTTTAACTTCATACATGTACTACTACTAATTTGTTTAATCGTATAACTTCATGTTAAACTTATATTTTTCCCCACGTGAAAAGATATTGCGACAAAATATATGTAGACTCTAGTAAAAACATTCGCAACAGTATAAAATCTTGCAAAATCCTAGAAAAATAGCAAGGATTGCTGTATACCTATTTACCGAATAATCTAATGAATGACAAAGGAACTGCTTTAATTACACACACTATGTGTGCATTTAATTTCAGTTAAGCATTTTCTGCTTGTAACATTGCTAAAAGAATCCATGTCAACCTGTGACACATTTTGTAAAACTCTCTCCTTCTTATTGAACAACATTGATATCCGGTTAGGGAATGGAGTTTTTCGAGAAGTAATTTGTATTCCGTGAGAACTGGTTCTGCCTAGCTTGTCGCAGATGTTTTCGTACAAGAGCTTTGGAGGTAATGTTGTCTTTCGATTATACGCAACGTTAAATAAATACCCTCTCCTTTACCGTTATATATAAATGTCAATACATGTTTGAAAGAGCGAGTATCAAGAATTAAATTAACGTTATCAATATGTTATTTTGCAGAACTACCGCTATTATCAACTGCGAGAATATTCTACTAAATGTCACTATCGTATTTCAGACTTGTGCGTGTGTTTTTAAGTTTGATAGCAATTTAAAAGCACTTCTGATAGAAGGTGTATCAAAGCAATTGTTATTTATCAAAAATAGAAATTTTCCCAAATGTATTTGGTTAAATAATAAAATGTTTTATATATGCGGTTCTAACCCGCTTATCTAAGATAACGTGCATATTTGGCTTTCAGTCCTTTGTCAGCTGGATGCTACACTTCCCTGTATTATCGTGTCTAACGAAAAATGTGGACGACGCCATGATAGGTAGTTCCTAAAGCCCACTCATACTAAGCTGATTTTATATATTTCTGCTTTCCTGATTCGTAGGGTCCTTATTAATGTTCTGCTGTTGTTCTGATTTTTGCAAAGGCATGGAACATGCCATGCGCAAATGTTTTTTAAAAGCTTTTAGAAGATCCATTGAAAGTATAGAACTCAACTAATCAAAATAATAGAAGCTTGGTAGTGATGGGCAAATCGGTTAGATTTGCCAACCGATTAATCGGCATAATCGGACAAGCCAACCGATTCGATTAATCGGATATAATCGGATAATCGGTTACTCTAGTTACATATATATAAGTTCACCTCACAGTGTATATTTTCTGTCATTACTTAAGAAATGAACCACACAGACATCAAATATCCTATTTCTATTTTATCCCTTCATAAACACGGGTAAGTTAACAGCATAAAAGTAAAATATTTGTTAAAAAGGTGGTCAATCACATTTAAACAACATTTAATGATATTTTTTACTTTTTGTATATTCTGGTAGAGAATTATTTAAGGAACAAAAAGACCGATTACATAGTGTTAGATTCCTATTTGAAATGTATATTTTATTATTTTTATAAAATTTTGTAATTACTCCCCTTTAATATGAAAGTATATAAAAAGCTGGGTATTTCTTTTTATTTCGATACAATGTCTAGTTTTACATTTGCATTTGATAGACATATCAACTATTGAACAATCTGAACCAAAATGCAAGTTTAAAAGCTGTGTGTAGCTTCTGAATTCATTTATTTCCAATCTATCTTGGTTGCGCAACCAAGATAGGCAAAGGGAGGTAATAATAATTTTTCAAACTTGCGTTTCTAATGAATTCCATCTAAATACATAATTTTTAATGCAAATATTTTACAAATATATTACAATATGTCTAATATTTATACAGTTCCTTAGGCAAAGTATGTTTATCAAATTTATACTTATGATAAAATTACTCTATCTTGGTTGGGCAACCAGGATAGGAAAATGAAATTTTAAAAATACCTCCAGTGAAAATCTTATTTGTATTAAGTGTTAAGTGAACATAAATGAGTGTAAATGATCAGATGCTAAAGTTTCGAACAAATCCGTTACATGGCCAAAATCTGATTATCCACCTAAACTTCAAATCAGGTACTCTTAATTTCACCAGGGACTTATCCAGTGTTCTTTAATTAAACTGTTTTGGAGCAAAAAAAGTATTAACGATTTATTAATTCTTAATTAACGACTGGAATGATTTCAATCCCACAAAAGCAAAAAATGAAAATACCTTTGCTGATATGTTTGCGTAAGTCTTACGGCATGCAATGCATACTGCCATACTTATGTCAAGAGTTTAGGCTGATGGTTTTCCCGGCTTAATTTTTTAAAAGCCACATATCTTCCAAAATCTGGGTTATCACAGATGACTTCAATTTCTTTCGAGACTTTGGAGGTAGCCATTTTTACGTAGAGTAGTTTCCCTTGGCGTAACTGCCCTAAAGAACCGTAAATACCAAAAAGAAAAAGGTCAGAAACAACTAAATTATCCCTTTAGGGTGCCAAGTAATTAATCGGTCAGGGAAAAGTGAAGTCGGCGATCGCGCTAATGAATTGTCGGCCCATCACTAAAGCTTGGTGTGACTGAATTTATTTTCAAGAGAGGTTTAGAAAGGTGAAATACCTCTAGCACCAACTTAAGAGGAAATCTATTATGATAATATTAAATGAACTCCAAAATACTGAAGAACCAGAGGTTTTTCATATAATTATTTACCCTTTTCTTTCCCTTGCATGAATAAGATTTTCAACTGTCGGGGGCTTACTGTTATATATACTGTTCTATAACATTGGAATACGGTGGGGATATAGAATGTGAGCATTTTTGCCAAACTACTGTTTTCAACACACCAGCGTCGTTTTGCAACTGAACGTGCAAACGCGTTGTAGCATTACGTTCCTTTATTACGTTTTCAGCTTGATGTCTATATGCTTTACTTTGTTCATGTATTTATCATGTTCAAAAGGCTGTTTTATTCGAACGTTGCATTACTCTGAATCAGAATATATCACATACTGGATCTGTTGAGAAATAATTTCTGTAGAGAGGAAATGACGAAAGAACGAAAACGAAATGATTGCCTTGTTCCAAGTACGACAACATTACCACCTGCCCCTGATGCCCTTCTTTCTGCAATAATTAGGTAAACGTGATTGTGGAAAGTCCATGTTTAACTCAGAACGTTTTAAATGCAGGGGTAATAAATAATACTTTTTGCAGATAGCTTTGTTATCGCTTGACTGAAAACGCATTAAGTAAAACACTCTCAGTGTGGATGTCAAGTTTGAATGAATATATTTATCATGAATTTAACACTTGCAAGTCCAAAAGATTCTGTAAACTTCTACTGGCATAATTGTCTTGATCATGTTTATATATTATCAAGATAAAATTACAAACAAAACATAATTTGCACACGACATCTTATTATATCAAATGTACGACATCTTATCTCGAGCGTTCAGCATCTTAATATATTCAATGTATGACACATTATCTCAAGCTTACGACATCTTATCCCAAGCGCACGACATATTATGTCGAATGCACGAGATAATTGAATGTAAAAAATAGGGATGGGAACGAATACTGAAATCAATATTCGAATATTCGGTTTGCCATATTCGAATATATTCGAATATTCGGTTAGTTTTAATGGAAGCTTTAAATTCTTATTAAGTGATTGGCATATACACAACGTATTCATTTGTTTAAAGCGTGGATAATCGTAAATAAGGCCAAAAAAATGTTTGTTTCGGGTAACCCGATCCTACATAGCGAAACCCGCCGATCCTAGCGTTTTATTTCACGATTCTGTCAGTATAATCATGAACATATTTAACTAATTAAGTGTTTTCGCTTCAAAATGATACAAAAAATCAAAATGATTATAATTTAGACCGTCGCAATTTTATATAAAAATAGCAGGTCGTCCCATTTAAACACGTGACGCGCTGTTGTATTACCGCCGCCATTTTGAAAAATTTCAATCGGCGTGTAAAAATCGTCGTGTAAAATGCAAGTAAGGCAGACTTAAACCTTCTTCAACATGAACTTGTGCATGAATCATACGTTTTTCTTGATTTTATTATTAACTACTTCAAAATTTAATTCGAATACGGCCGATTGCGGATGAAAACCGATTCTGCAGATGGTTTGAAACGTCGTACAAAATATTGTGAAAAGATCGACAATATCTACAAGTTTGGTATTGTTTTCGAAAAAATAAATTCTACAACTTGTTACACAAAACAGGCGCCAATAAAAATGAACAAAAAATAAAAAGATATCACATTTACGCCTAATACAAACTGTTAATCCGTAGCGATAACCCCAGGTAATTATGCATTGCAATTTTCTTGTTAATTGGACATCTTTTGACATGCATCTGACACATTGACGCTTGTTGCAAACTGTTAATAAGTAACGATGGCCCCTGCCAATTATGCATTGCTATTTTCTTGTTAATTGGACATCTTTTGATACATGATAACCTAACATGACATGGTTTTATTCTGTAGAATTAGCATGCTCATATTGCCCAAAATCAATGATACTTATTTTGAAAAAAAAAAAAATACAATAATTTACGAATATTCGAATTTGATTTTCATATTCGAATATTCGACCGATTTTCGAATATTCGAATATTCGAACATTCGTTCCCATCACTAGTAAAAAAGTAAGTGCGTGTCCTAAACATGTATTCGTACGTACCAGAATAAATAAATAAAAGAAACAACAATGTCGGAGCAAAGGAGCAATGTTGGAAGTATTCTGTCATCGTTACATGCCGAAAAAAGAATGCTTGATTCCGATTTTATGCGTAGAAATCCCTTCCTCTTTACAAGATGATACAGTACTTTATCTTTGCTTGTAAATTCTGTCATCTTAAGTGCAGAAAAATGTAATGTGCAGTCTTTAATCAGATCAAGATCATGATTTATATAAAAGATTTCATGTTTGTTTTATAAAAAAATTAAAATATCATACTTTATGTCAAAACTATACTGACAACTATTGGTTTTGCCACTAGTAGATACACTGCCATATATTTTGTCTGTGTTGTATTACCTTTTACTATCTGTTAGATGAAGGCCAGGCCACAAATAGTGAAAAAAGTTTACTTTTTTTTTCGCCGTGTATGTATGCTGAAGCTACAATGCTTAGTTGTGTTGTTATGTTTATTGAATAACCCCATCATGTATTAACGCCATTTGTAATAAACTTTCACTAGAGGGAGGTTCAAATCTTCGTATTATAGGCTTGTTTTTTTTTTAATTTCAATACGTTGTTACATGTGTTCTGAGTTTGTCAATTGCTTATTGCATAGGAACTTGGGCAAAGAATAAAAAAATTGATTGTATAGGCTACAAATGGAATAAAATGTCTGCCACACATGGTCAGTCAGTTAGGACAAGGTTTACTTGAAGCTGTTACCAAAGCTGGGAATAGCGTCTAAAATGAATGCAGAAAAACGTTTCGTTATACGGGGTCATCGTTTTTAGATTCCATTTGTTCTGTTTTACCATTTCAGCACAATCCCTCTACTGAAGTAGGCTCTGACTATCCTTTAGAATAAGAAGACACAATTATACGATTTTAAAATAGCCTCAGGAGTTATCTCTTGTAAATAGAACCCAAGGTCTGAATGTATACCTCTGTAACGTGTATCGAGCAGACTCCTTCTAATATATATAAATTTTCCTCTAGCTTCTTTGCTATCTTGATTTTGTTAAAACAATTATTCAAGAAATATTAAATATATGTAACAAATCAGTCAGATTTATGGTATATCAATTTGTCTGTGGCCTACAGTATTTATCTTAAAACGCATATACTAATTTTGCATGGGTTTCCAAACCCTAATGATTTGAGACAATTAATTTCTTCAATGATTAAAAGGATATAAATTACTATGAATCAAGAGGCATAAAACAACGTATTATAAAGTCTATGGCATAGGTCTTTATCCTATATTATCTATATTGATTGGTTTGAATATCTGTATCCTTGATCTACTATCCTATATTCCTTATATTCATTAAATGTCCATAGCCTACGTCCGTAGACCTGGGCCTCTGTCCTATAGCCTCTATATTAATCTGCGACACGGTCTTTCTATTTTTCCTGTTACTCTTTCTGTAGCGCTATACACTATAGAAAACACGAGTCAGGAAAGGTAGTTATTTATCCAAAGTCCCAGATATTAATTCAGCTTATCTTCTTCACGATCTGCACTCCAAGAGCTTCAAATAAATTCTGACAACAACTGCTTAGATCCGCCTATTTAAATCAACTAACAGTGGCGCCACCTACATGCTAACAGTAGCGCCATCTACGTGCTTGCTTTTGATTGGCTAATATTCTGTTTACCGGTCTCAATGACAAAATCATAGATATCGTATTGATTACAAGGAACCGATACATAAAATGCGTCAAACTAAACAATAACCAATAGATATCATTGTGATAGGTAAGTTATCGTACTTTTAAGATCATATTGATCATATTTGTGTGATAAAATATCTAAAATACTTACTTTAACTAGTATATCTTGTTGTTTATTTACACTGTTTGCAAATGCTTCTGCAGGTAAGTAAATAAAAGGGAAGTAACTTTTGTTGTCATATTATAAGGGATCAGTGACTCTTATGTACCAGTATATTTTCGTTACATTACCCACGCCTCTGAAGGCATGCGTCCCGCATGAATATAGACAAAACAAGTGAATGAAGTATTGCCATGCAATACAAAGTCCCCTACTGGAAGGCACCTAATTTTCTCTACTGCAGTATAACATAATGAACTGATATCTGTCAGTGATGTATAAACAATATTGTACTACATATACAATATGTTATAACAACACACTTGGATTAAAATGTGCATATATAAAAACCCACAGTTGTTTTCATATTGAATTTTTTTTGGCTGATTATAAAAATGTTATCATGTAAGTTATTTATAGTAACAACAAAGGGAAATTAATCTTTAAAAAAAAAAAAAAAAAAAAAAAAAAATCTATATAATATAAGTCCACAAGAAACTCTTTACCAGGTAGAGATAGGTCAAAATACACCTAAAAATTGGATGTTACATGCATGCTGTACCACAGAAAAGTGGTCTCGATTTTTCTCTACCGCCAGTAATAAAAAAGTTACAATAAAATCTATTTCTAGTAAAACAAAGGGACGTAATTCTAAAAACAAGGGTGCCTCATGGTGGTGAACATTTGGTCCAAGTTACATCAAAATCCCTCCATGCATGAAGAAGAAATGTTCCGTACAAAGTCATTCTTGAATTTGACCTTTGACCTCTAAATATGACCTTGACCTTAGACCTAGGGACCTGGTTCTTGCGCATGACATGTTGTCTCATCCAGGGGAATATTTGTGCCAACTGATATCTAAATCCTGCTTTGCATGACAAAGTTATAGACCGGACAGGAAAAAAATCCTCTTGAACTTTGATCTCAAAGTGTGACCTTGACCTTTAAGCTAGGGTACTGGGTGTTGCGCATGACACGTCGTCTCATCATGGGAAACATTTATGCCAAGTAATATTGTAATCCCTTGATGGATGACAGAGTTCTTGATCGGACAGGGAAAAAACCTTATTGACCTTTGACCTCCAATTGTGACCTTGACCTTTGAGCTAAGTGTCTGGGCTTTGCGCAGGACATGTTGTCTCATCATGGGAAACATTTGTGCCAAGTAATATTAAAATCCCTTCATGGATGGAAGAGTTATGGACGGGACAGGAAAAAAACTCTGTTGACCTTTGACCCCCAATTGTGACCTTGACCTTTGAGCTAGGGGTCTGGGATTTGCGCATGACACGTCGTCTCATCATGGGGAACACTTGTGCTAAGTGATATTAAAATCCCTTAATGAATATCAGAGTTATGGACCGGACACGAAACAGACCCTGTTCATGCTATGATAACATTTGACTGCTAAGTGTGACCTTGACCTTTGAGCTAGGGGTCTGAAAGTTGTGCATGACACATCGTCTTATTATGAGGTACATTTGTGCCAAGTAATATTAAAATCCCTTCATAGATGGGAGAGTTATGGGCCGGACAGGAAAAAAGCCTTGTTGACCTTTGACCTCTAATTGTGACATTGACCTTTAAGCTAGGGGTCCAGGTTTTGCGCAAGACACGTCGTCTCCTCACGGGGAACATTTGTGCCAAATAATATTGAAATCTCTTCATGGATGGGAGAGTTATGGACCGGACAGGAAAAAAGCCCTGTTGACCTTTGACCTCCAATTGTGACCTTGACCTTTGAGCTAGGGGTCCGGGATTTGCGCATGACACATCATCTCATCATGGGGAACATTTGTGCCAAGTAATACTAAAATCCCTTCAAGGATGGGAGAGTTGTGGACCGGACAGGAAAAAAGCCCTGTTGACCTTTGACCTCCAATTGTGACCTTGACCTTTGCGCTAGGGGTCCGGGTTTTGCGCATGACACGTCGTCTCATCATGGGGAACATTTGTGCCAAGTAATATTAAAATCCCTTCATGGATGACAGAGTTATGGACCGGACACGAAATTGCGGACGGACGGACGGACGGACGGACAGACGGACGGACGGACGGAATGACGGAAAAGTGCATTCCTATAGTCCCCGAAACTGGTTTTCAACCAGTAGGGGACTAATAATTTCTGTATAAATTTACCTGTTATTTTTACTCTGAATACCTTGTTGCATTACAGGAGGATAACACAATCATGTTTTACAAGAAACAACTGAATTTCTGTATACTTCTCAAAGTTATCATTGTCATTACTTTATGACTTTTTAAATATTAAAATAAAACTAAATGTATACATTTGTTAGTCAAATATTTTTCTCCTGTATTTACTCTTATACTTTTAATTGCCATGTCCCCACATTATGTGAGAGTAGAACTCAAATCGACCACTTGTACTAAGGCCGCATCTATTACACTTAAATGGATCATTCACAGTGTGAATACCCAAGTGAAGATTTAGCAAGACAGAATCCTTAAAGTATATTTGGCAATAGCGGCATTCATTCTTTAACTCCGACCTATCTTCATCTTTACTCTTTTGTTCCTCTTTAGATATTTCTGTATTCTCAGTCTGCGTTTCAGTGGATTTCAGTGAAACATGTGAAATTTCATATGTTTGTGTTTCTGTGGCTTTGATCCTCTTTGACTGGTCATTCTCTATCTTCTGATCAGCTTTCCTCTTTGGTGTCAGAACTGAACTAGGTCTTGTCTGTTTTCTGAAGATCCTACCTGTTCGTATGTCCTGTACCACTCTGTTATCTTCTTTGGGTCCATTCTCTTCAGACACCTTTTCTTCTTCCTTGTCCTTTGACCCAACTTCAGGTTGTTTCTTTACTGGTATATTCAGTTCTGTTTTCTCGTGTTCTGATTTCTTTTCTTCTGGGTTTTCAGTTGTTTCGTTCTCAGATTCATCATCTGACTTACTTTCATCTGTGCTTTCTCTGTCCTCTAATTCACCTATCTCTATATCTGGAGCAAAATCCATAAAATCATAATTACTATCAGAGGACTCGTCTTTTGATGTACTTGGGATCTCTGACATATTCTTCTCTGATGGTTTGTTCTTCAAATCCATTAATTCGTAATCATTATCCGAGGACTCATCTCTTGATGTGCTTTGCTTCTCTGACCTATTCTTCTCTGAGGGTTTGTTTAACGGTTCCTGTGTGTTCTTTGTTTTGTCAATCTGAATTGTTTCTGTGGGAGCCTTTACTTCAGCGTGAACCCTTGACATATGCTTTTTGAGATACACAGTTTTCTTGAACAGTTTTTTACATTTTGTGCAGGAGTGATTTTCTTCACACTGACGAACATGTGCTATGAATTCCTTGGATGTCGTGTACCCTCGGCAGATTGGACATACTGGTTTTCTTGCCGTCTGTTTTGTTCTAAGCATACTGAAAATAGAAAAAGCATAGTCTTTTAAGTAAGAAGGTTTTACTATTTTTCTACCTAACTTTGTTCTTACAGGTTCTTTATCGGATAGACAGGTTTCATCTCCCTCTGAAATAACAAAAGAATCGTTATTTTCTACTTCTTCTATCTCTTGTGTCTGTATTTCTGGTTCGTCTGCTGTATCTTCTTTGAGACGTTGGTCTTTGGCTTTCTCATCCTGTTTATATGTATAACCTGTAAAGATTCGAGATAACCACAGTTTACTTTGAACAAGACTTCAGATATTTTGTCAACTACCTTGAATGGTCCTCGCCAGAACGATGTGAACTTTGATGCACAACCTACCTTTTTAACTGGAAAGAAAACATATACGTTATCACCTATGTTAAAGTTTGTAAAGGACAATTTGTTATCATGATACATTTTCTGACGTACAATTGAACGGCCTGTATTTTCTCGAATCACTTTATGGGCCTTTTCTAATTTTTCTTGTAATTCCCATACCCATTGTGAACAAGGTATTGATTTTATAATAGGGGGCATTTCAAAGGCAAGGTCTAAGGGTGTTGATGTTTCTCTACCTAACATTAAAACGTTTGGTGTCATTCCAGTTGTTTCATTTTCTGTGGCTCTATATGCCATCATGACATAGGGCAGTTGTTCATCCCAATCACGATGGTTGTCTTCAACGAACATGCTTAACATAGTGGCTAATGTTTTATTGAATTTTTCTACCATTCCATCAGACTGAGGGTGATAGGCAGTAGTTCTTGTTTTCTCTATTTGCAAAAGTTCACACATTTGTTGGAAAAGTGCACTTTCAAATTGTCTACCCTGATCTGAGTGTATAATATTTGGTATTCCGAACCTTGTTATAATTTCTTCAACCAATATTTTTGCAACAGTGCTAGCTTCCATATTTGGCATAGCGAAAGCCTCTGTCCATTTTGTGAAATAATCTGCTACCACTACAATATATTTGTTTCCCTTTTCTGTCTTTGGCAATTCTCCTAATATATCTATTGCTATCCTTTCCATTGGATACCCTGATCGTACAACTTGCATAGGTGCTTTCTTCTTTGGTATTGGAGTTTTTCGTTTTAAACAAGCCTCGCAACCTGAAACGTATGTTCTTAGATCATTTTGAAGTACTGGCCAATAGTACCTTTGCTGTATTTTACTTAAAGTTTTCTTGATACCAAGATGGCCGGATGCTTTTATGTCATGCGAATATTTTAAAACCTTAAGTCTATAACTTAATGGTACAACTGTTTGCCATTTCATAGTGCCAGTGTCTAGGTCTTCCCATTGTCTGACCAATAACTCGTCTTTAATGTCCAGTCGCGACCACTGTGTCCACAGTGACTTAAGATAATAACTTTCACTACCTATATCTTTGTAGTCCGGTCTATGTCCTTCTTCAAGCCATTTCATAACAGTCTGAATGTTTGTATCATTCTGTTGAGCATATAACAACGATCCTTCATTTGTTTCTGTGAAATGAACAGATGCTAATTTGTGGATTCGTCTTTGAATTGGATGGCCATTAAGACCACATTGTCTACATGGAATCCTACTTAAAGCATCAGCATTTTTATGCAATTTGCCAGGCCTGTGCTCTATTTTCATATCATAAGAAGAAAGTATCTCAAGCCATCTGGCGACCTGTCCTTCGGGATTTTTAAAGTTCAATAACCAACGTAATGAGCCATGATCTGTTCTTATTGTAAATCTTTTTCCATACAAATAATGTCTATAATATTTAACGAAATGAACTAAGGCCAACAATTCCTTCCTTGTTACGCAATACTGACGCTCAGATTTTGTTAATGTACGACTTGCGTATGCTATTACACGTTCCTGGCCTTCAATGTTCTGTGATAAAACAGCTCCAATTGCTATGTCACTTGCATCAGTGTCTAGAATAAATGGTTTGGTAAAGTCGGGATGAGACAATATTGGTGATTCTGTTAGCTTTCTTCTCAAAGTTGCAAATGCTTCTGAACATTCTTCAGTCCAGATAAAACGTTTTCCCTTTTCTGTAAGTCTGTGTAGGGGTTTAGCTATCTCTGAAAAATTAAATACGAATTTCCTGTAGTAACCACAAATGCCTAAAAAGGATCTCAGCTCATGTACATTTTCTGGTTCTGGCCAATTCTGAATGCATTCAATCTTCTTAGGATCAGTCTGAATACCTTCTTCCGATACTATATGACCTAAGAACTCAACTTTTTTAGCAAACAAATTACATTTTCTTGCTTTCAACTTTAGGCCTGCATCCTCTAAACGTTTAAACACTTGATCGAGATTGTTGATCATATCTTCAAAGGTTTTCCCTGCGATTATAATGTCATCGAGGTATATCAAGCAAATGGACCAGTGTAACCCAGCTAAAATAGTTTCCATCAACCTCTGGAAGGTTGCTGGGGCATTACATAATCCAAAAGGCATTACATGGAATTCGAATAAACCTTGCCTTGTCATGAACGCAGTCTTCTTTTGATCTTTAGAATCGACTTCTACCTGCCAATATCCCGAGTTTAGATCAAGACAGGAGAACCATTTTGACCCAGATAGCTGGTCAAGTGATTCATCTATCCTAGGGATTGGGTATGCATCTTTTGTCGTGACATTGTTGACCTTCCTGTAGTCAATACAGAAACGACGTGTCCCATCTTTCTTCTGTACAAGTACCACTCCACTTGACCATGGACTTGAAGATGGTTGGATGATATTTCTTTCTAGCATCTCTTGTACCTGTCTTTTAACTTCCTGGTTCATATGTTCCGGTAACCTTCTTATTGGCTGTTTAATTGGACGGGCATCACCTGTAGGAATATGATGGTGTATGATACCTGTTCGCCCTATATCTGCGTCCGTTTTAGAGAAAATATGAGAGAATTTATTAAGAAGTTTTAAAACAGCTTTACATTGCTTTTCGTCTAAACCACTTGTGGGTCTTTGATAGAGATCTAACATATGACTAGGTAATTTTGTGCTATTTTTAATAGTCGGCTTTACTGAAGACCTGACGTTTGTTACAGGGCTCATTGAAGCTATGTGAGTACTGGGAAATAGAGTCTGAGAATCTTCAGAGAGGTTTATTATTCTAACTGGTATTTTGTTTTCTGCCGTTACTAAAGTTCGTGCAACAAGACCTTTGTCTTCCATGATAGGGCGATCAATTTGTTCTATCAAATATAAGCCCTTATTTGGACTATGGGTATCTCCAATTTTGCCATCAATTAACTTTTCTGCATAAGCCGGAATAACGGTCCTTTCAGAAACTACAATTCTATAACAACCCATTTGACCTGTACAATTTAGACGGCAAATTTTCCCATTCAGTGTCATTGTATTGTCTGCAATACTGATAGAAGCATTTGTTGATTTCATGAAGTCTAATCCTATTATTGCATCCACGTCTATGTCCGAAACTACAACTCCTATTAAAGGTTCTATCCCTTCCATTTCAATAGTTACACGTGTTCGTCCTCTTATATTAAGTGGTGCCCCAGAGGCTGTTACAATATCAGAATCAAATGAATCTAAGTTTGTTGGAGCACTTATAGTGTCCATTAATTTACCAGAAATTACTGTTAAGGTGGCACCTGTGTCGACTAAACAAAAAGCCGTGAAACCATTAATATTTGCATTAACATATAGCCCGGAGCCTACTTTAGCTGAAGACCTTAAATTATGTTTGACAGAAGAAACAGGGTTTTGAGTTTGTCGCTTGGGACAATTGAATTTCATATGTCCATATTCACCGCATTCGTATCATGTTTTCTCAGTTTTTCTTTCTGGGTAATTATTATTTTTATATCTGTCATGACCTACTTCACGACTTGAATTTCTAAAGGTTCGACCTTGTTCATGTTCTTCTCTACTTCGAGGACCAGTTCTATTAAAATCATTTCTGTTATAAGCGGTTTTCATCTTACCTTACCGTAATGATTTCTCTATCTGAAACTTTGCATTTTGTAATCTCTGTACATCTTGTTTTAATTTGGACTGACTATCATCTGTATTTTTGAATGATCGCAAGTATCCCTGTCCATCTAATGTCTTCCTTTCTGCTTTGTTAAAAGCCTCTAACTCAACGGCGTGTCTTACACCATCGTTTAAGCTAGTTGGGCGGGCTTGTTTAATTCTGAGTCTCATATCGGAGCTTATTAGCGAATCTATAAATTGTTCTTTGGCTAGAGTTTCCCTTACATCCGACGGCGCTGACGGGTATGCTAAATTTGTTAATCTCCTTATGTCTTGTCCCATTTCTGATAACGATTCTGTAGCTTTTTGCCTACGTTCTCGTAACTGAGCTCTATATAGCTCAGTTTGATTGGGTGGCGAAAATCTTTCTTGTAGGGCGGAAACCAGCTCTTCATAATTTGGTGTTTTGTTTGTTAAGTTGCCAAAAACGCCCTGCGCTTGTCCTCTAAGCGAAACTGATAAATAAAGTCCTTTTTCTTTTTCTGTCCATTTGTTTATCTCCGAACATGCCTCAAAATGTGCTTTATAATCTATCCAAGAATTAGTTCCATCATATGTAGCTGGCTTCATCATGACAGTTCTTTTTGATGTTGAGCCATATTCACCATTCATATTTTCTGTCTGGCATTGATTTTCCGTAGTTATATTACTCGTTGTAGTCGTATTTTGCTCAGATGTTTGCTTAGGCTTTCGATCTCGAAATGTAACGAATTTGTCTCGGGGACTCATATTTGTGTTGAAATTCAATGGCGATGTTTTGAATATCTCTGTTTTAACATCTTTCAAACCTGTATTATATACAGGTGTTGGCGGAAGAAACCTACGTCGTCTCTCATCAAGTGGTGTTGCCAATTTTCTCTTCATAATTTTAGGTGTTGATGATAGAGGTGCTTGATCTTCCTCATTGGTTTTCAATCCTTGAAGCTGGTGTTGAAATGACATCTGCATAGAGTCTATTTCTCTTTCTAACGATGATATTTCGTTCTGCAATTTAAGAGCTTCATTCTGGCGCTGCAATTCTCTAAATTGCTCATGCAACAATAATAGCTCATCGTCATAGGTTTGGGTCACACCTTCAGCCATTGTATATATAGAGTTGCGAGTCGAAGATAATGGTGATTTTATCTATCTGATCCCACCGCTGCCACCAAATTTGTAACGTGTATCGAGCAGACTCCTTCTAATATATATAAATTTTCCTCTAGCTTCTTTGCTATCTTGATTTTGTTAAAACAATTATTCAAGAAATATTAAATATATGTAACAAATCAGTCAAATTTATGGTATATCAATTTGTCTGTGGCCTACAGTATTTATCTTAAAACGCATATACTAATTTTGCATGGGTTTCCAAACCCTAATGATTTGAGACAATTAATTTCTTCAATGATTAAAAGGATATAAATTACTATGAATCAAGAGGCATAAAACAACGTATTATAAAGTCTATGGCATAGGTCTTTATCCTATATTATCTATATTGATTGGTTTGAATATCTGTATCCTTGATCTACTATCCTATATTCCTTATATTCATTAAATGTCCATAGCCTACGTCCGTAGACCTGGGCCTCTGTCCTATAGCCTCTATATTAATCTGCGACACGGTCTTTCTATTTTTCCTGTTACTCTTTCTGTAGCGCTATACACTATAGAAAACACGAGTCAGGAAAGGTAGTTATTTATCCAAAGTCCCAGATATTAATTCAGCTTATCTTCTTCACGATCTGCACTCCAAGAGCTTCAAATAAATTCTGACAACAACTGCTTAGATCCGCCTATTTAAATCAAATAACAGTGGCGCCACCTACATGCTAACAGTAGCGCCATCTACGTGCTTGCTTTTGATGGCTAATATTCTGTTTACCGGTCTCAATGACAAAATCATAGATATCGTATTGATTACAAGGAACCAATACATAAAATGCGTCAAACTAAACAATAACCAGTAGATATCATTGTGATAGGTAAGTTATCGTACTTTTAAGATCATATTGATCATATTTGTGTGATAAAATATCTAAAATACTTACTTTAACTAGTATATCTTGTTGTTTATTTACACTGTTTGCAAATGCTTCTGCAGGTAAGTAAATAAAAGGGAAGTAACTTTTGTTGTCATCTTATAAGGGATCAGTGACTCTTATGTACCAGTATATTTTCGTTACACCTCCTATGCATAGAACACCGAGTCTAAATTTAACTATTTACAGTTGAAGAAAGACGATTTCATAATTACAACAAACAATGAAGCGGATGTTGTCCGTGCTGCCGTACAATCAATAAGTGGTATGATAAAGGAGTACGAAAACAAAGTAAGGAAACAACTAGAGAACATACCTGCAACAGAAGATGTTGAGACTTTAGAAAGTATAGTCACAATGTTGGAAACGGACATGGCTGAGGTAAAGGAGATAAGCGTTACAAATGGAATAAAATGTCTGCATTTATCACTTTCTCTGCATTATAATTTTAAATGTCTGACCAGCTCTAACGCTATAGACAAGGCTAGATCTACATAAGATCATTTTTAAACCAAACATTTGGGCTACTGGAAACTGCTTGTTATCACATGTATTGAACAACAAGCAAATTATAGCTATATTATGAACAACATTCAAGTGAAAGCTCATTATAGTACGAACAAAATGCAAGTGATAGTTGTAGTATGAACATCAAGCAAGTGATAGTTACAGAATGAACAACAAGTGATAGTTATATAGTATGAACACCGTGCAAGTGATATAGTATAAACAACACGCAAATGGTAGTTGTAGTATGAACAACATGCAAGTGATAGTTTAGCATGAACAACAAGTAATAGTGATATAGTATGAACAACATACAGGTGATAGTTTAGCATGAACAACAAGTAATAGTTATATAGTATGAACAACATGCAGGTGATAGTTTAGCATGAACAACAAGTAATAGTTATATAGTATGAACAACATGCAGGTGATAGTTTAGCATGAACAACAAGTAATAGTTATATAGTATGAACAACATGCAGGTGATAGTTTAGTGATAGTTACGTAGTATAAACAACATGTAAGTGATAGTTTAGCATGAACAACAAGCAGATTATAGTTATAGTACTAACAACAAGTTATAGTTATATAGTATGAACACCATGCAAGTGTGTGGGTGTGCGTGCGTGCGTGCGTGCGTGTGTTTAACGTCTTATTAACAGGGTTTTGTAATTCAGTCATGTAAACGACGGTGTCTACTTATAGCAGTGAGCACAATGCCCAACTTTATAGTGCTGCCTCACGGGAATATCACGACGTAGACACATGAAATGATTATACTATCAACGGGCTGACCAGTCCTAGCACTACCCCGTTAATGCTGAGCGCCAAGCAGGCAAGCTTATATTACCATTGTTTACGTCTTTGGTACAGTGCGGCCAGGGATCGAACCAGCGTACTCCCGCACTCGAAGCGGACACTCTACCGCTAGGCTACCAAGGCGGTCTACCATGCAAGTGATAGTTATAATATGAAAAAGTAGTGATGCTTATGTAGTATGAACATCATACTAATGACAGTTATAGTATGAACAACAAGCAAGTGATAGCTGTAGTATTAAAAACAAGCATGTGGTAGTTATAGTATGAAAGAACAAGCAAGTGGTAGTTATAGTATGAAAAGCAAGCAAATGCTAGCCATGTTATGAACGCCATACAATTGAGAATTTTGTATGAAGAACAAGCAAGTGGATATTATAGTATGAACAACAAGCTATTTGGAGTATAGTATGAACAACAAGCAAATGGTAGTTTTAGTATGAAAAAAAAAACACAACAACAACAAGCCAATGATAGTTATAGCATGAACACCAAGCAAGTGCTAGTCATACTATGAACAAGAAATGAAATGACGGTTAGTTGTAGCATGAACACCAAGCATTAGTTAAAATTGTAGCATGAAAAGCAAGCAAGTGATGGCTATAGCATGGTATAGCATGAACACCAAGCAAGTAATAGTTATAGTACCAACACCAAGCAAGTGAACAACAGGCAAGTGATAGATATAACATGAACACCAAGCAAGCAGGCAAGTGATAGTTATAACGTGAACACCATGCGAGTTGCAGTTAATTTATATAGCGTGAACAACATGTTATAACATGAACACCAAGCAAGTGACAGTTATAAAGCGTGAACAATAGGCAAATGGTAGTTATAACATGAACACGAAGAAAGATACAGCTATGGTGTGAGCAACAGGCAAGTGATAGTTATAACGTGAACACCAAGCAAGTTACAGTTAATTTATATAGCGTGAACAACAGGCAAGTGACAGCTATAACATGAACACCAAGCAAGTGACAATTATAGCGTTAACAACAGGCAAGTGACTGTTATAACCTGAATACCATGCAAGTGACATAAACAACAGGCAAGTGACAGTTTTAACGTGAACAACAGCCAAGTGATAGTTATAACATGAACACCAAGCAAGAGGCAGTGCTATTGTGTGAACAACAGGCGAGTGATAGTTACAATGTGAATAATAAGCACGTTATAGCTATAGAAGAACATCAAAAAAGTGGTAGTTGTAGCAGGAACACCAAGGAAGTGCATAAACAACAAGCAATCGCTAGTTATTGCATAAACAGCAAGCAAGTGCTAGTTTTAGCATGAACACTAAAGAAATGATAGCTGCAGTATGAAAGATATAGCATGAACACCAAGCAAGCGCTGTTTATAGCATGAACAACAAGTAATCGCTTTTTATAGCTTGAACACCAAACAAATGATAGCTGTAGTATGAACACATAGCAAGTGATAGTTGTAGCATAAACAACAAGCAAGTGCTAGTTATAGCATGAACGCCAGGCAAGTGTTAATTACAACAAAAACACCAAACAAGTGATAGCTGTAGCAAGTAATATCTATGATGTAGATGTATGTCATAAAGACTGAATTCAACAATTTTTAACATTTAGTCTGTAGACATTTAAGGCTTATGATTTTCTGTCTAATATTTACTTGTCAATAGTAAGCCGTGTGACATGCAATAAATTCCGTATATTTCCAGGAGTTGAAAGAGCTCAAGACTGCATGGTTGTCTCAACAAGATCGGTATAATTACCTCAGGTCCAAATTAGGTAATTCTTTTTTACGTCTCAACTTTTAAATATTGTTATTTGTTATACCTATTAGCGAATTTTAACACGAGTCAAGACATTTGTGAGTTCTATATATAGCCATTATATCACGTCGGAAACTAATTACTGGGATGTTTGATAAATGGTCGTGCTTTAATCGATTGTTTTGTTCGTTTGTTTTGTTGGTTTAACGTCGCACCGACACAAATATATGTCATATAGTGACTTTCCAGCTTTGATGGTGGAGGAAAACCTCAGTCGCCAATCCGTGCATTATTTCATTACGGGCAGGCACCTTGGCAGAACCATTGACCTTCCGTAAGCCAGCTGGGTGGTTTCCTCACATGACGAATTCAACGCTCCTAAGTGAGAATCAAACTACATTAATGAGGGACAAGTGATTTTAAGTCAGAGAATTTAACGACTTGGCCACGGAGCTACATTCATACCGTGCAAAACCTGCAAAAATCAAAATCAGATGGCTACGGAGAAAGATGTTACATTTCCGAATTTTGAGAAAATGGCTTATCCTGGAGGCGTTCACTTAAAAGAGTTTTCACACTAACATCTGTAATATTACATAGCTTATATTGTTCATCACCACCCATACTTCCCCCCCCCCCCCCACCTCTCGCAAAATCGTTATTGCATTCTCTCTACAGTGAAAACTGTAATAAAGATCTACAAGTGAAATAAAGTTGGTGTTTTCACTTTTTCAAAGCAGTGAAAATATTTCATTTTACTTTTCACTGTTACGGAATAACATCTGAATGCAAAAGATAATCTGATATTCTTTGGCATTCTAATCGATAAAGATGTTCATTATATACCTATATAAATTCTGTCAAAAATGTAGCTTACATTTCACAAGGAAATACGAACAGGCTAAAATAATCCCGTATTGTACCTTCCAAAATCCCGTATTGTACCGCCCGTATTGTTTGTTGCCGGACTACTTTCATAAGTATGTATGACCTGACACAGTTATATAAATAGCCTGAATAGCACGAACAAAAACACCACTCATTTCATTTTAATACCAACAAATACTTAAGATTTCGTTCGATAACAAATAAATAAACAAAAGTCGGAGGTATATAACAAAAGGGTCATTACAACAGTAACTCGATCTAGGATTTTGTATTCGGCTCTTGTGGATTTTGCAAAGACGGATCACAGATCAAGCTATTGTTACAATAACCCTATTATATGAATACCCTATACGGACATAAATATGAAGTGGTACATGCCCGGTAAAACTGGTTACTACCTAAATGCCGACTCGTATCTAAAAAACAGAATTAATGAAATATTTTTTCTTAGAATTAGTCCTAAAGACAAATGCGATAGGCCCACTTTGCTCCAAAACGTAATTATTACATGTACGCCACTCATTTGTGTACATTTACAAATCAATTCACACAAAGTAGACGTAATAACATGTTCTGTTCATATCTGAGCAAAAGAAAATTGCTGCAGTTATTAGGGGTTTGGAACAAGATCGTCAAGATAATAATTAACACTGCTCCCCATTGAGCTAGAGAGTGCAATTTATCACGATGTCTTTAAAACAATTATTTACATATTCTATATTTTATTATACCATTATACCATTTTAAGTTAGAAGGCACTTTTTCACATACTTTTTTTTTTCTGCAGGTGTCTGTGTTGACAAGAATTGTTTAAATTTCGTCGGACTTACTCGGCCACTTTAAAAATAGATTTGCAACGGCTAAAGCCTCCCTCAAGCGTTTACAAACGTTAATACACGATATAGATTGATGAGGATTGTAAACTCGATTCCTCCAAACTACATTTGTGCAACCTTGAAATTTTAATAAATCATACATGCCAAAAGTTTCTGCGGCTTAAATAAAATTTGTCGCTATAATACTGAAAACGTATTGTTCAATATGACGCAATGCATACGTGACGTAGCATGGGTAAAATGTGTATAACTATATTAAAACCATTGAAAATTATGAAATTAGATTTAAGAACAAATTTGTTTCCTTAGATGTAATATCGGAAACGATTGTAGTGAACATCATAATTGAAAAATAACATTATATACCCAAATAAGCGTATGGTTCCAGTGATTCAATTCAATCAAAACCTTTTCTTTAAGCGATATGTTATTCTTGTGTTGACCGTGGATCTTTGTGTACAACTTGGCTTTTTTCTAAATAGTTTAGGCTGGTGATGTTCAAACAAACCCGGGTCCACTGTCAGTGAGTTCCAATAGGTCTTCCTCATTCACCCTTTCTTCAATGTCAAACACCTTATCTGAAAAAAAAAAAACAACAACAAGTAATAGATGCCTTTAAGTCTTACTATATAGTGTTCAAAGCCTTTTAAATAAGATTGACCTTCTAGGTGCAGAGTTTGGTATCTTTGATGTCCTTGCATCACAGAAATATGGTTTAATCCAAACATATGTTATAACGACATCAAACTTCCTTGCTTTCATACTCCAGAAAGGAAAGACAGAGCTGAGAATGGATACGGCGGAGTAATAGTTTACTTAAAGGAGACCTTACACGACAAAAGAAGGTTAGATCTCAAACCTAGAGGTCTATAGTGTATCTGGATCGAACGAATTCCTTCTCATTCCATGCATATCCTGTTTGCTGTTTATTATCGCCCCCCAACGACGACGCCTATCATACAAATCTGATTGAAGATTCTCTCGGTTTAGTACTAGATACAGATATATCAGACATAATTATAACTTGCGACTTTAATCAGTCGAACCCACACATGACTCGCAAACTTAACTCTATTTACCCTCTTCACAGGGTCCTCATCTGCTCTTCTAGACCTCTTTCTTGTATTTTATAGTCATAAAGTTATTACCTCAGGCGTGGGGAACCAATTCTAGACCAGAATCAACGGTTCCATTGTCCTGTTTGTGCTCTATTTACATTTTCTACTAGCCGTGTCACGCCCTTTGAACGTTTCATATGGCAATACGACCGCGGTGATTATACATCACTAAGACGTAAAATCAAGGATACCAAATGGGACCTTTTCAAAACTGAAGACATCAATAACTATACTACATTTGTTAATATTAAACTCCTCGAACTCTCTAAGGAATGTATTCCTTCAAGACATATCACTGTCAAACCTATTGATAAACATTGGATCACAGCACAAATTAAGAAAAAACAATCAGAAACACAAAAAAAATGATCACAGAGCTAAACATTCTCAGAACCCAGAACACTGGAATAAATTTAGAATGGTTCGTAATGAAACTGTATCATTTATTCACACAGCTTAACAAAATCACTTCTTAAAATTTGCCTACACACTTAAAACTCTACTACGGCTAAAGATTGGTGGGAAGTTATTAAAGGCTTCATCTCTACAACTGATAAAAAAACTATACCATCACTCACAAACTCTGCTACAAAGGAACTTGTCTTTGATTTTAAATCAAAATCTGATCTATTGAATGTATTCTTTGCAGCCAGACTTCGATAATCGACTCTAACAAGGACCTTCCTGATAATGTTTATCAAGCGACTAGAAACAAACTTGACTTTATTTCCATTACCCCACAAGACGTAGAAGACGTCCTGAGGTCTTTAAATATTAACAAAGCATCAGGACCAGATGGAGTTAGTAACCGGATACTGCGTGAAACTGCATCTTTGATTAAAGTTCTTCTCTGTCCTCTGTTTAACCACTCACTTCAATGCAGTAAGGTACGGTACCTCAAATACGGAAAGATGCTAATGTCTGTGCTGTCTTCAAAAATGGTGGCCCGTCTTTACCTAACAACTACCGACCGGTTTCGCTGCTTTGTTGCACTGAAATGGTATTCGAGCGATTTTTTTTTAAGTATCTTTTTAACTTTCTTCATGATTACAACTTCTGGATCTGGATTTGCTCCAGGGGTGGGGGGACTCGACCGTGAATCAGCTCACGTATTTGTACAATACCTTTTGTAAAGCTCTCAATGATGGGCTCGAAGTAAGAACTGTCTTCGTTGATATTAGCAAGGCCTTTGGTAAAGTTTGGTATAAAGGTCTTCTTTTCAAGTGAAAAATGCTAGACTGGATGGACGGTTATTGAATTGGTTTTCTGACTGTGTCGCTAACAGACGTCAGAGCATTGTCCTACAAGGCACCCTATCTGATAGGTCATCAGTTGATGCAGGAGTCCCTCAGGGTTCTATTCTAGGCCCTCTTTTATTCATAGTGTTTATTAATGATACTGTGGATGACTTGGGCCCTCATGTACATCTCTTTGCTGATGACACCAGTTTGCATATTATAGTTGACCATCCTTTTTCTGCTGCGGTTCAATCTGACATCGACAAGGTATGTAGTTGGGCTGATAAATGGTTCGCTACATTTAATTCTTCCAAGAAAGAAACGATGACCATCTCAGGTAAATCATCTAATCCTTTTCACCCTCATCTTCTAATGCATGACCATCTTATTTCCTCAATATTCTGTCACAAACATCTTGGTGTCTACTTTTCTGACGATGGTTCTTGGCATTCTCATATCAACTCTGTCAAAGAACGGGCATGGAAAAGAACAAATTTTATGAGAAAATTTAAGTTTTAACTTGACAGAAGATCTTAGAGGTAATATATTTATCCTTCATCAGACCTCTTATTGAGTATGCTGATGTAGTTTATATCAATTGCACGCAATATGAGAAACTCCAACTCAACAAAATTTAGGATGAAGCTTCCTGTATTGTTTCTGGGGGCTACTAAACTTGTATCTTTTCATGAACTTCATAGCAAAGTTCCTTGGAAATCTCTTGAAAGTCAACGACTACACCATAGGCTAATTCTATTGTACAAAATGAAAAACTGCTTTACTCCTGACTGTCCCACCTTCTATAGGGGAAACGTCTAGGTATAATTTACGCAACGCCACTGACTTTTTGCCTATCCGCTACAGAACTTCTCTTTATTACAATGCCTTTCTACCATCGGCTCTTAGAGATTGAAACACACTTTCAAGAGAATTGCAAAACTCAGCTTCATAAGCTTCCTTGAAATAGCAATTGAAAACTAGCGCTCCGAAATGCCTTGTTTATTTTTACGTAGGCGATAGAAAATGGAAAATATATCATCCTCGGCTCCCCGTATCGAATGCAGCTCCCTAAACCAACATTTGTTAGAATAAAACATTTCTCCGAAATGTCTTTGGCAATGTGGTCTTCCAGAGAGTAACCATATGTCTTCTTTGAATGTCACCACTATGGTGATATTAGAGTCCGTCTTCTTAAAATTACTTCCAACTATTGCACCATAACGCTGTATACTCCTCTGAATGGAGACCGAAATCTCAGCGTTGAAACAAACGTTAAAATATTCCAAGCTGTCCATAACTACACCCGGGAAAGCAGACGGTTTTCATGAGCATCTGTTCACTGAATGCTGTATGCTATACTGCTCCATTGGCGATCCAAATGAATATATTTTCCTATTCATCTTTTCTCGTTCATTTTCTTTTTTTGAGTGTGTTAATCTCATTTAATTTACCTATTAATTCAGTAATATATGATTACCACTCTTTAAGTACTTTAACAAACTTATGTTTTAATATTCCGTTCATTAATTAAGGCTCTACTATGCCTGCTTTTTTCCATATTAAAATGTGTTATTTCAGACAAGTTTATAAGCACTGCTATAACGTATTTATAATAGTACTTAATTATAGGAGAAGCACTTTATAAGCTTTTATACGCTTTCGGATCTAATCCCTTTTTAATACATCTATCTTCTGCATTGCGTAATGTAGAATTGTATATGTTGTACCATTGTTTGAAATAAAATTATGTTTAAACTAAACCATTGAAAATTATGAAATTAGATTAAAGAACAAATTTGTTTCCATAGATATAATATCGGAAAATAGTTCACTCGTGATCACCCTAATTTACACTGTCAGTCATGACGGCACCAGTCTTGAAATTATTGCATATGGTGATCACTCGCTGAACTTACACTTAATTAAGGAAACAAACAAATAAAATATATACTACGTACATTTATTAGCTCACCTGAGCACGTAGTGCTCAAGCTTAAGCTATTGTGGTCGGTGATTGTCGGTCGTCTGCCTTGCTTAGTCGTGCGTCAGCATTTCCCTTTAAACAACACCTATCCCTAAACCGCCTGGGACCAGTTGTTCGAAACTTTGACCGACTGTTAAATGCACTAGTCTTGTATTATGTCTTCCGACATGTCGAAAAATAACCATAAAAGTTATTACATGTATCAACTGTTAGCTTAATCGTCTGTTAAAATTTCGAACAACTTGGTCAAGGCCAATTTTGATAACACTTCACAGGAATGCTTCTTGGATGGTCTTCTTTCAAAATTGTTCGACATTAAAGTCCGTGCAGAACTCTAATTGCCATGGCAACCGAAAGGAAATTACAAACAGCTCCTAGGGCTTTGATATAATCTAGTCGTCCTCTGCTAAGATTGTTCAAATTATCCCCTAAGGTCAAATATGGCCCCGCCCTGGAGGTCACATGGTTCATATAGACTTATAAATGGAAACATTTCGAAAATTCTCTTGTTCAAAACCACAGGGCTTAGGGTTTTGATATTTGGTATGTTGCATCATCTTGTGGGCCTCTACCAAGATTGTTCAAAGTATTTCACTAGAGTCAAATGTGGCCCCAGCTTAGGGGTCACATGGTTTAAATAGACTTATATAGGGAGATAGGTTAAAAATATTCTCGTCCGCTTTAATATTTGGTATGAAGCATTATCTAGTGATCCTCTACTAAGATTGTGTCCACTGGAATCCAAAGGCGGTGCCTGATTGTTGATTTTTTCTGCTTATATGTGTGCGTTTGTGTGCTTTCTAAGGCGGTGCCTTACAGTGTTGTTATATCTTACTTGTCTGTTTATCTGCGTGTGCGTGCGTGTTTTTGCGTGTGTGTGGGGGTGAGTGTGTGTGTGCGTGTGCGTGCGTGCGTGCGTGTGTGTCTTTTATACATGAGTGTCTGCGTTGCTGTGGTTTACGTTGTAGGGTTACTGTGATTAAGGAACGTAGCATTCCATTTAGAATATTCCTTGTTCCGCTTTCCCCTGAAACCTTCGTCTCCCTTCTACCCATTACCTTTCTATATTTTGTATAGAATTAAAATGTACTTATTGGATTTTTGAAGCAACCCGTCTATAATATTTTTCCATTATAGCTTCTTTTTGTTGTGGGCCTACTTTGCTCTGAGGCTGGATTTGTGTTGTTCTGTGCTTCCGAAAAATGTACCCTTTACCTATTATCTTTTATGTTGGGAAAAACCTTTTAAAATCTATTCTTAGACCATAAGGCACAGAGCCTAGATATCTAATATGTGGCTAGCTCTCGGGGTTATCTTCCATGGTCGTTCAAATCATGACCCTAGGGTCAACATATGCCACGCCCGGGGGATCCCTTGTTTCTCTTTGACTGATATATGAAAACGCTTTAATGAATATATTGTCCAGAACCATAAGGCCAACACCTTAGATATTTTAGATATTTGGTAAGAGTATTGTCTTATGGTCAACACTCAATTTGGTTAAAATCATGACTTTGGGGTCAAAATTTACTATGCCCCGAGGTCAACAGTTTTTAATTGGCTTATATGTAGATAAAAACTTTTTTCTGAAACCATAAGATTCAGAGCTTAGATATTTTGTATGTGGCATGCTCTAGTGGTTCTCTACCAAGATTTTTCAAATAATGAACCTGTGATCAATATAAGCCACACCCGGGTGATTCCTTGTTTTACATAGAGTTATTTGTTTTTGAAGAAAAGATAAAGAATTTTGGACTACAAATATAATGCTTGATACAGATTTCAATTCTTTTGAATATCTTTATTGTGACCTACTGACCTAGTTTCATGTTTTTGAAGTTACAACAAAGAAAGTTATAGTACAAAAAATATTTGATACAGCTTTCAATACTCATCTTGGATAGTCCTACAGACCAATATCCTAGTTTATGAAGCTACAACAGAGAGATTTGGACCACCTGTATCACTTTTGATACAGATTTAAATATCTTTCTTCAGTAATCTTAATCTTGACCTACTGGCCTCCTTTCTTGTAGTTATGCACAGAAATTTGGACCACGTGTATAACGTTTGATACCAGTTTCAATGTTTATCTTTAATATTCTTTACACGGACCTACTTCCTTGTTTTTGAAGCTAAAACAAAGATATTTTAACCACCTGCATAATTTTGTTACAGATTTCAGTAGTTTTCTTGACTTATCTTTGCATGAATTACAGTAGCAGCCTGACAGAGATATATATCAAGCCTGTTCAAATGGTTAGCTTGGTCTTTTTAAGGGGCCTCCAGAGCTGAAAATAAAGAAAACCCTTTAACGACTTCTTTTCATAAACTGCCGAACGAATCTTCATCAAACTTGTTAAGTAGATTTTTTTTACAGTAAAAGCAAGCAATTTAACACAGGTGAGCGAAATAAAGTCATCACGACCCTCTTGTTTATATCTTAAGATAGGAATAATACATCTTGGTAATCATTTTCGAATAGTCAAGCGTACTGAGCACGACGCTCTGTCAGTCATCCGTCGTGTGCGCGTCCGTCTGTTCGTCTGTCGGCAAATATTTCTTTAAACGACATCTCTGAATTGATTTAAATGATACTTGGCTTGGATGTTCCTTGCATAGTCTTCTTCCAATGTTGACCAAATTGTTGTGCTTTTTGCTTGGTTACACAGAGGGGTCGCTATAGCTAAAAATAGAAACTCTTCAAATGACATCTCCTAAACCGATAGTCCGATATTGAAAGAAAGTCACACAAATGGCCCATATGTAACCCTCTACCACGATTAGTTGAATTATTGTGATTCGTCAAAAATATGGCCACCAGTTGGCGTGGTCACTTTCCCTTTATGTTCACTGTGGAAACCTTAACAATCTTTTCGTGTGAAACTGCTGATCCAATCTGAAAGTGATTTCACACAAACGGTCCCTGTGTGGCCGCGAGAGGGTCATTTGTCCCTATAATATATATTGGAAAACTCAAAAATCTTTTTTTTATAAAACTGCTTTCGGAATTTTGAAATAATTTCACTACTAAAGAGGTCCTTGTGTCACCCTCTGCAAAGAGTCTTCATTTTTTCCGATTCTTTAAAAGCATGGCTGCCAGGCGCACAGCTGCTTCTCCCTATATACGAATATACAATGCTGTTTGTTGCCGTGATGTTTTACCGGAATGTTTGATTTAAATGCGCATGCACTTTTTACGTGTGGCAAAAAGACCGCTAAACAATAAGTAAACCTACATTAAATCATCATTATACTAGTATTACGAATTGTTCTGCCGCAATAAAAATATGAATACACAATTTATTGTACAGAATGCCTTGATTAATGATAGATATGTTTTAATCATATCTTACTTGATAAGCCGAATTTATTCGTCAGAGCAGAAAGAAGGTCCGCATTTCTAGATCTACTCACAAAACGAATATAAAACCTGTTCCTTATATTTGCAAATGACATATTTTTTTCATTTTATTTATCAAAAGAGTTTTTTTTTCTAATAGTGTTGTATACATTTTTCTTCGACTTGAATGATTTATAAGGCATGCGGCTCTTTGTAACTGAAGTTGCTGTTTAAGTAATATTCGGGAAATTATTTCGTAACAGACTTACTACCGGTATTATTCAACTGATAAAAACGTAGGTCACCTTGGTGATCAAGACCATAATACTGCACTTGTTTGTAATTTCGAAAATGTTGCCCGATTTGACTGGGCCAAAAAGTGACTGAATCAGATAAGATGTCTGACGTGTAACTTGTCGATCATTAATGCCAAGTGTGCATTTGGACTAATATATCAGCATTTGGACTAATATACCACATAGCGGAACTGTTGAAATCGTTAGTCAAAAAGTAAAAGCCACAGAATATCTAAAATTTTGAATAAAATAAATAAGAATATCCTCTAGAACTTTGATGGACATTTCCTTTTACAGTAATGTTCATATTGAAATAAAAAAATCTAAATTCGTAACACCTGGGTCATATCAAGGACCTAAATTACATCTGGAATATATTTACGTAGGGGGAATGTCTAAAATACATTTGATATTTATATTCTGGATTTTATTTCTATTCTTAATATACCTTTTGTAGAAATCTTAACCTTCAGTAAATACGATATAATAATTATAATAAACTTGAATTCCACAAAAAGTAGAGATCATGGTCTGACAACAAATAAAAACTGTGATTGTAGAACACCCTTCCCAGTTACCCGCCCCGCTCTGTTAAAATTGACCTTTGCAGTCGCCACACACAATAAAATATTTTTAAATTCGAAGATTTAACCGAAATAAAGAAATAACGATTTTAAGATGATAATTGTCTATTTGAATACGAAAAGAATTAATCGCCATTTGGTTAAATTATATACAAGATTTAAGAAGGGATTCAGTCCGCCTTTGTTTGATTTATCAAGGGGACTGTGTGTGGACTTTATAGGTATGCGTGTGTGTATTGTGTAGACGAGATGGGGTGGGTGTAACATCAGTTGGGATATAAACCTGTAACCCCGTCGAAGATCTTATGTTTTTGAATTTTTGAAATTCATGCTTTAACTACTCCTAATTAAACTTTTCATTTTTAAGTTCCACTTTTTTGCTCACCAGAGCCAAAGGCTCAGGGTGAGCTTTTAGGATCGCTCACCGTCCGGTGTCCGTCGTCCGTGAACCTTTACTTTAACCGACATCTCCTCATAAACCGCTAGGCCAATTTCATTCAAACTTCACAGGAATGTTCCTTGGGTGAAGCTCTACAATTTTTTTTCAAAGAATTGAATTCCATGCAGAACTCTGGTTGCCATGGTAACCGAAAGGAAAAATTTAAAAATCTTCTTCTCAAAAAATAGAAGCCCTGGAGCTTAGTTATTTGGTGTGAAGCATTGCCTAGTAGACCTCTACAAAGTTTGTTCAAATCATGACCTCGGGGTCAAAATTGACCCCGCCCCAGGGGTCACATGATTTTACATAGATTTCTGTAGGAAAACCTTCAAATGAAAAAAAAATAAACCAGAAGGCCTAGAGCTTAGATATTTGACATGTAGCATTGCCTAGAGGACCTCTACAAAATTTGTTCAAATCATGGCCCCCGGGGTCAAAATTGACCCCGCCCTAGGGGTCACTTGATTTTACATAGGAAAATCTTCAAAATTTTTCTAAAAAAAACCCAGAAGGCCTAGAGCACAGATATTTCACATGTAGCATTGCCTAGTGGACCTCTACAAAATTTGTTCAAATCATGACCCTGGGGTTAAAATTGACCCCACCCCAGGGGTCACTTGATTTTACATAGGAAAATCTTCAAAAATTTTCTAAAAATAAATCAGAAGGCTTAGAGCTTAGATATTTGACATATAGCATTGCCTAGTAGACTTCTTCAAAATTTATTGAAATCATGACCCCGCCCCATGGGGTTACTTGATTGTACATAGAAAAATCTTCAAAATTTTCTAAAAATAAACCAGAAGGCCTAGATCTTAGATATTTGACATGTAGCATTGCCTAGTGGACCTCTACAAAATTGTTCAAATCTTGACCCCCAGGGTCAAATTGATACAGCCCCAGGGGTTACTTGATTGTACATAGGGAAAACTTCATAAATTTGCTAAAAATAAATCAGAAGGCCTAGATCTTAGATATTTGATATGTAACATTGCCTAGTAGACTTCTACAAACTTTGTTCAAATCATGACCCCCGGGGTAAAATTGGCCCCGCCCAAGGGGTTATTTGATTGTACATCGGAAAATCTTCCAAAATTTTTCTAAAAGTCATAAGTTTGACATTTGAAACATGTAGCTCATATTTCTCAGGTGAGCGATCCAGGGTCATCATGACCCTTTGTAATAATGTAAGCTCATTGCGACAGGTTGTAATTCTGTCAGATTGTGTTAGAAATGTCCATACAAATATACGCCAATTCATAATTTTCTCATGCAATGCATACTGTTTATTTGTATTTTTCATTTTTCAGCGCGTTTTTTAATGATACTTTGAGACATTTATCAATTGTATACAACTAAAAGAACACGTATCCATAATGCTGACATTCAGCGGATTTTGGACCTTGTGGTTTTCTGGCTACGGGTATATGTATTGCACTTGGATGTTCAAAATGGGTTCAAAATGGGTTTATGAGCTTTCATTGGTACAGTTTCGTTGAAACATTAAATAGAACATTTATTTAAAAATATTTCCTTTTTGCAGCAAATATGATTCCAGCTGAAATATTGAGAATGGACAAGGAATCAATCGACCTCTACAAGGACCTTTTAAATGAGAGCAAAGAGGCTGTACATAACATTAGGGTAATGGTTGTTGGGCCGTTTGGAGTTGGGAAGACCACACTTACTAAACGGCTGTTTAGGGAAGATGTAAACCTAAACCTACAAGAGAGTACGAATGGCATAGATGTACAAGTAAGAAGATGCAAAGTGCCTCTTAGCAACGGCCGTTGGAACATTTTAGAAAAAGGTCAATTACCTTACGTGGGAAATATATTAGGAAAAAGCTATACTGTAAAAGCTGAAATTTTCGCGAAGGTTAGATTTTCGCTATACTCGCGCCAGGCCCTGTATGACCTTTTCCCAACGTAAATATTCACAATTAGTATAATTCAAATTCAAGTAGGAGACCATGTTCACAATTTTACGAATATAAAACCTCGTGAACATACTCAGAATTTCAAATTCGCGAAATTTTGACCCTGCAAAAATATGTGCTTTTACAGTATTCTGGCTGAACGATATTCAAAAATGTTCGAATGTCGTGTGTTCAGCCAACTTCACTGCTAGATAATTACCTTAAACTTATGTTTCATTATGAAATGAACTTGCGTACATCATCATGACTTGAATTTATCATACCTAGTTTGAAAGTTATGACACTTTGACATTTTGCAGGATGTTGAATTGACCAACTTTGCGCTATGCCTGGTTTCCGAAATCTCAGATCCCTCTTCTTAATTCCATGCTATTTAGATCGTGTTGCCCTTTGTTTTCTCGTTTAGGGTGACCAATTATTTTAACTGGGGACCATACGTCGCTTTTCATGGAATCGCACACTTATATATCACTGAAGATTCCATGTGTACAGCCGTATGAGCACCCCTATGGATGTTTCCAAATTGATTCTAGATACATGTAAGATGTGTAAATTTTGGTTTCTGCCAAATTTTGGGCTAGACGATAAATGAACGGTAGTATGCAGTTCCATAACCGTCCATGAACAGGATAAATAATTTCACTTTTGTCGTATCGAGCGACCTGTAGAGTTTCCACATTTTCTATTTTAGGAGTTTAGTCCCTTTGACATGTTACAGAATGTTGAATATTCACCAATATTGTACCAGAGGTTACGATCCTGTGCCATTTTTACAGAATGTTGAATAATGTCAAATGTTGTTCCATGCCTAGGTTTGGAGTTATGACCCTTTGACATTATACGTAATTCTGAATGTTGACCGATATTTCACCATACCTGGTTTAGGAGTTATGACTGTTTGAAATTTTACGTGGGATAAGTATTGACCAGTATCAATATAGCACTTGTCAGAATAACTACGTTTAATTACTAATCACTACAATAAGAGGAAGTGCAATCATACATCACTCCTGGATAATAATTGCTTCATCTCCCCTTTTCTCACTTAACGTTAATGGTTTTATAATAATAGAATTTTGTAATATTTTCCACCTTCATCTTTCATATCCCAAAAATACATGCTGCACTTCCTGTGTCCGGGATCTATTCTGGGAATATAGATCAGTTTACTGATAGCTTTTGTTTATCTCGGCTGCAAGACCTATCATCTTGGGGAGCGCTCAACATTTTATTTCAAGCGCACAACACCAGAATGTAGAGGTAATTCAATCTTAGATAGAAAGTGCATGTCCTAAACATACCAACGTATGAAGTATACGGTTTCCTACACTTACACTAGTTTGCTACAAGAACGATGCCATTGCAGTGCATGAACTGAGAAAGTAACATATTTTATGTTGCCAAAAAAGCTCTTTCATAGATTAAGAAAATATATCACCAGGCTTTATACTCATAAATCATAATTTCAGTGAACTCGTTTTGGCTTTCAGGCAAGGCGTCTGATGACACAGCTACTCGTTTGGCCAAGTTGTTAAATAAACATGTCGATGAGCAGAAGACGACTGAAAAGAAAATGCGTATTAGGGCTCTTTCCAATAGCAGTGTTGATACAAAAGTTCTTTATGGAAGGAAAAATATACATGAAGGTAAAGTCTACAATTATGACAATTATTCTCTTTTATTGTAAGATAACTTGAAACTTCAGAAAAACCATCAATGAAAACAGAATTTAATCATTCATTTTCATAACACATGCAACTATTTGCTTTTATATAATTAATAACTGTAATGTTTATGTGCATGTAAATGTAATATTGATAATAATGAAAATATTATTTTAAGAACAAGAAGAAACACTAGTCGAGGATTCGGTAGCTATTTTGTCTTCTATTGTTGAAAAAAGAAGTGTCAGCGAAACGAGTCTTACTGTCGGATCAAAAGATCAGGCTATTCTGAATGAATTGGAGGTAAATGGTAGATGTAAATGTGGAGGTTTATTGATTTTGCGTTGTCTGCGGATCGCGGGGTCGTGAGTTCGATCCTCGTTCTCCGTGACGATTTGATAAAAGACATTGTGTCTGAAATAATTCGTCCTCCACCTCTGATTCATGTGGGGAAGTTGGCAGTTACTTGCGGAGAACAGGTTTGTACTGGTACAGAATCCAGGAACACTGGTTAGGTTAACTGCCCGCCATTACATGACTGAAATACTGTTGATAAACGGCGTTAAATCCAAATCAAACAAACAAACAAACTTGGGAGTATGTTTAGTTGTTCCCCATCAGGTACTATATTTTTATATGTAAACATAAGACTACTACTTGTATATTTCAACCAATCAATTTCACCTTGTTGTTGGAATATTTTACGATTTATGAATGTACCAAACAACACAAGTGTTTACATTACTTAATTACAACAGGAAGTTAACTATATTGATCAAGATAATAGCTAACACAGGCATATTATTCTGACAACTGTTTTGTTTTCAAATTGGACATCCATCTAACAAAGAATGTATAATGGACTTTGTGTTTTGCTATTTATTCAGAATGCAATAGGCATATCTCAAGTTTGAACATGTTGAACGTACATTTTGTTTGGCCTGATATTGTAATATGACATATTCAAAAGGTTCCCAAATAATTTTATATAATTGACAAACCACTGAAATATATCATTTAGTTTTTTATCGACAGGGACTAGTTGTGCAAGTGACGATGTATAAACAAAGATGATAAGCCTCTTAACATACATTTGAGCATTTGAGTGTACTCAGACAAGCGAATTTTCGTTATGTTTACTGCACAGGGTATAGCAATAAAATATTTTATTGAGGTACCAAAATAATGATATTTAACCAGAAGATTTTAAGAAAAATTAATGAAGCATTTATGAATGAATTTTCTTACAGTAATACAATATTGATTAGTTCGATATTCAAATGTTTGCAGGATCTCTTGAAGGAAGTTGAGTCACAAATACTAGATTTTACAGACACGAACTCTGCAGATCTTTCATTATGGGACTTCGCTGGACAGTACGTGTTTTATTCCACACATCGGTTATTTTTATCCCGACGGGCTATTTATTTGCTAGTTACAGATATATCCAAAGATGTCAATGAAATAGTAAAAGATGAGAGCTGTGTTGTGGATTGTAATGGCATAAAGCAATGGACAGTATCAGGTGAGTTGCTAGGGAAAGCAAATTGTGAAATCAAATAGGCGATTATTAGGTCTAAGCTTTAAACTTACAGCGGCAACTAATTCACACTTAACGTTCGACAAATGAAGGGCCAAGGTGTGCAAGTAGAAATCATTTCATAAACAAGGCAGTATAATGTCATTTGTGACAGATAAACTTTCCGGAGAACATTAAGTAGAATTGAATTTGAATTTTATTGAGACCAAATTGCCAACAAATTGAGAACGTATCGTATATTTAGATTTTGCAAAAGGATTCTTCCATTTAAGTATCGTTTCTTATAACATGTTCTATGTACCAATATATTATAAATTTGCTGATCTAGAACAACTTCTAATAATATCTCCTTTTTTAGAATTGCAGTTAAACGACAAAATGTATTTTGCTGTTGTCGCAACAGGTATTTGTACCTATATCTCTGAAAATTGTTATGATATTTTAAGACTATGATCATTTATCTATGCAAATAATACCATCTACGTATTTAAGAATATCAAAATGTCAGAAATGTTTTAAAGCTTACCGGTAATTGCTAGTCATCAGTTATTTTCAAATGAGGTTAAAAGGAATTGACTTTTCTTTTAGCGTTTTGTTTTAGTCAAATGTACTATGTATTGCTAAGTGCTATTCTACGAATTTGAATATATATACTGGAAGCTAAAGTTTTAGTCAAGCATAATATCTTCATCTTAAAACATCCAATTAGCGGTTTTATTAGGTAGATATTAGAAGCACGAATAAGATATTTATAACTATAACAACTAAATTCAGAAGAGAACTATATATGTTTACTAAATAGGCATGCCATAAAGTTAGACCCAGGAAAAGTCTATTCAAATTCACATGTGAACAGGGGCCAAACAGACGGTGGCAAAGAAAGATTTGCACTTCCTTGACCTGCAGTTCAATTTATATCACGGGGAAGATGGAACAAACACTAGTTAGGATTTAAAAATGTCTGGCAGGTGCCAGATGATTCATTGAATAACTATTTTAAGAAAATATATGCTTAATAAATAAAAGATAATAAAAAACGTAACATAAAATTGAACCTAGAAAATATCCAAAAACAGTCCAACCAAAGGCGAACAGCAGAGTACAGGCGTCGTACCAACCTAGCTATATAATTTGCCAAAAGCGGACGACGGTCATCTTTTGTGTGACATATTTTACGACAGCCCAGAAGCATTTTGCGGATAATGAGTAGTGTTGCATGGATTGGAAAAGTTAGCAAGCTCATGAAAGTAAGTTACTGCAACAAGATGACTGGCAGTTATTGTGGATGGAGCAAAGCCTAAAACATGTTAGTGTGCAACAAATGATGAAACTGTGTCCTGGGCGGATGGAAGGGGTGGTTGTGAGTGTGTGAATGAAGATGACTTATCCAAGATATGTAATAGCTTTTCGTTGTTACATGGATGGTGCTAATGATGAAGAAATCAACTGAATCTTTACTGCAGCAAGGTCATTGTTGACATCTGGACTGGAATTGGAGTTTGATTCCTGTCCAAGTTTGGAGCCAGAGATAATGCCTCTTCTACCTGAAAACGAGAAAGCTTATCACAGACTGTATTTTTGTAGGACGGGATATGAGAGGCTCTAAAACAGAAATTATGATCTAAGGCATTTAACACAGTTATACGGATGAGTGTCATTATGCATTTGTCTCGAGATGTCTGCTTATTTAGACAGTGAACTACAGCAAGGCTATCACAAATGAAGTTTAAATTCGTTTTACTCCGAAGATTTTTGTGATGATTTTGTCGTTGAAGTGGAAACTGCAAAAGCAATTAGGTAGAGCTCAAATGGTATTTATTTTATGTTTTTTTCACTGCTTCTGGAAAGGAACAAAAGTCCGTGATGATAAATATGTGCAACCGAAGCCTTTAGAGACAGCTGCGTCTGAATGAAGTTTGAGCGATGTTGAAGAAATAAAGCGGTCATTAGTGAAAAGGGTACATCCATTGTTGCTGTGAAGAAAATCAAATCAAAGTTTGAGGTCAGCTCTGCTTTCTGTGAATAGCTTACTGAGCAGGTTGGGTTTCGGTTTACATAGTGTCAGATCATACAGGCGGTGGAGAAAACAGCGCCCAAGTTTAATCACTTTGCATGCAAAGTTGAGGTGACCCAACAGTGACTGCAATTGATGTAAGATGATTTTGTATTTGCGCATGGTAGTTATTAATGGATTTCAAAGTTCCAATTTGCAACTCGGTAAGTGGGCAGAAAGAGTATCCGTATCGACCGTTATATCGTAAATTTCTATAGTAGACGATGGGAGAAATGTTTTATCAGTCTTGATCATGTTGATAGGAATTCCTCTTCGGATAGGTCGAGAAAGGATTGGAGTGAGCGCAAGCATTCTTAGAATCCCGTGTTTCGGGAATGTGAAGTTATCGATTAAGTGAGAAACATAATGGACATGATATTTTGAGTGAAGTGCCCACTGTAATTCTTGAGAGAGTTTCAAAAATGGCAACGGAAGATGACGCGGCCATTGGTTAAAGAGTATCGAAACAGAACTTGCCTTCAAATGTGAAACCCAATTTGTGGTCTAGCGGTGATATTAGGATAATGCGGAAAACATCTTCTATATCGGTTTTGGGTAAAAGGGAGTGACGTCCTGTTTGTACAGTTAGGGCTGCTGCATGGTCAAACGTTCTTGAAAACGCTGTTGAGTGTTCTTTCTGGACAGTAGAGTTTACAGAGATTGAGTGTTTTAGTAGGAAATATCGTGGATAAAGCGGAAAGTATTTGATGTTCGTAAATGGCTAACGATAAAGTTATCGTGGGGCAATTTGTTATAGGGCCACTTAATTCAAGAGCAAGGAATTAATTTTTTTTATTGTGAACGGACAAAGTCAGACTGAATGTGAAAGCAAATGCATGACTCTATGCATGCCGAGGTGGGACACGAGAAGTACATCCTAGACGAAAGCCGACAGTGAAACTTTGTAAAAGAAACATCATTTTTGTTTTAGTGTAACCATCTTAATACCAGGAAAGCTCAACATGCACTGGGTTTGGTAGGTTATTGGATTTATTATTTGTGATGTGGGGGAGGGAGATGGGGTGGGGGGGGGGGTGTAGGGGGTGGAGAGTAAGCTTTCTATTGGAAGCTTCTTATGATGGCCGTTACTGGTATCAGTGGATGTTTAACGGGCAGGTTGGGTGCATCTGTTTGAACCGTGGGGCCAATCACAGTTGCTACATTGGTGCAAAATATTGAAAGCGGTCTTGGAGAAGTTCTTTAAGCTCTGGTAGTCCCAGCAATAGCCTCGTTTCGCATGATATATGAGAGGAAACGCTGTCGAGGTCGGCTTGAGGGACGAAAAGTGGAGGGTGGCTTGGTGATAGAATAATACAGACAGGTTTCTGTATGTATGAAGTGGCAAGGCAAAGGGATACATTGCGCGCTGCTTTCGGAATTTCTCATCTTACAACAGCCAGCTGCGGTTGTTTTGGGCTAATGATTAGACCAGGGACATGTTCCTAAACATTTGAGTTCCCTCGTTTGTGAACTTAGAGCAGTAGACATCAGAATACCGCCTTTTTGTTTTTGGTGATGGTTGTGTCGTTGAAGTGACTGTGGATGTGATTGTTTTGGGAATAGTGGTTGTTTCATTGTCATTATTTCTGAAATATTAAGAACCTACTTTCACATATTCCCTGTTGAAAATCTTGTGTTTAATGTTTTGTCAATGACAGGGTGAACCCCTGAAAAGATCTCATGTTAATTATTGATGCCTCATCTGCGCTCCAAATTTCATATTCATTCTGACTACTACTTTCAGAGTCCTCCGAATAAAATGAATTAACTAAATTAACATCAGTACCATCAGTTTTCAACTTCTTTGCAGGCAAGTTCTAAAATTTCTTCGAGAACATCTTCTTCTCTACTGATCGCAGTAGCGACCATCTCATAAATTGGCATTGTAAATGAATGCAGAGGTACCAGAACAATATGATGTCCCATCATGGGTCAATGCGATAGCGGCTCACGTATAAAGGTAGCCAAATTGCGTCATTGCAAATGAACCGGGAAGCCAAACATGGCATATTTTAAAAATACCAACACAGGATAGTACTTACATTAAAATAATGTACAAACAGCTGTCAACATGAGTGGCTCAGGTCAGCCAAGGGAATTCATCATCAAATCAGACAAGCTAAATATCTAAATATTGTCTGTGTACTTAACAACTGGGAGTTGACCCTGAAAAACAAACACTGTAAAATTGATAGATAAACACATAGGGGAATAGATTACAAGGTGTTGACACAGTTTTCTGCATAAAGTACTGCACCCCGGAAAGAGCTGTAATACCGGGCCATGCATCTGACTGGGTCTACATGCACACCGTCAGAAGAAATAAAATCAGACAAAAAAAACGTCTGTTAAAGTTTAGCGTTTATGTGACCAAAAGGGTGCATACGATGCCGTACAACATGGCATTGGTAAACCGAACTCTGTCGTAATAGCACCAGGCAAACTGTCTTGGTAAAATCTCAAAAAATGCCAATCGCTCTACAAAACTCTTTCCACATAAAATATGATGTGTCCCACAAGTGTTTCCGGGTAAGTGAAATGTCACACAAATCATTGCTTTCAATTCCTATCATATGTCAATGGAAATTTATGGAATAAAATTTACAAATCTGGAGTGGTTAGGACGAGAAATTATAGCTCGACCTCCGCCATGCCAGAAAATAGACACTCTAGTTGAATCTAAATTTAGGTTCAAAAGATTCCAGGCGAAACACAATGTTTGCATTCTTTTGATAAAAGAATGTCCAACAAGGAAACATTGAGAGGCATAATTTTACAAAACCCAATTGGTTGGGGGTACGAAGAAACGCAATTAAATTCTCACCTGCTGTCAATACACTGTATAGAAAATAGCAGTTAAAGTTTTTAAAATAAGAACCAAGATAACAGAACAATACTTAATGATACAACATAAAAGATAGAAAATCTTTTACGCGAATAGTTTTTATAAAGTTGCGGAGTCCGATTTCAAAACGAGGCTGCATAAATGATTAGAAAGGTGTAAGATCACTTTGTTGTTTCAAAGTAAGATTAAGGACATTTATGACATAGTCAGACCGTGTGGTCACTTGCAATGGTTCTCTAATTAGAGAAAACTATGTGTATGCAAATATAAATACCTTTATGTCGTTACACTATATAAAGTTCTAATATATAATGTGCTAATTATATGAATTTTATTGTGATATTTGTATTGTTCATTGTATATGAAATAGACTGAAATAGAAATAAATCTTCAGTAAATCTGTTTAATTATCCCCCGACGAACTTGGTCCCATCCCCCTCCCCCTCTTCCCCCCCCCCCCCCCCCCCCCACCAAAAAAAAAAAAAAGATATCAACAACCTAAGAATGTTTGTTAGCATCGTTGTTGGACATAATTTCTTTCATGTTATAAAGTGCAAAAGTAAACACATGTTTAATAAAGGGGTTTGTAAAACAGGTTTAGTTTCAACCGCACAGCATGAACTATAAAATGTTAAAATTACCTATTTTATATATTCGGCATTTTTCTCAAGAAATGACATAGAAGAAAGTTGTATCTCAATTTAAATGTATACTTTACACATTCATTCAACTTAACTAAGTAATAAAGGTTTAGATGTAGAGTTACAGACAGCGTTCGAATAGTATGTTATACCGTATTTGTATATACCAGATATATATAGCCTCCTTTTTATGATAAACACATTCAAAGACGCGTTAGAATAGTCCAAGCCCACTCTTAGCACAATGTTACAATTTAAGTGTCACTGTAGTGTTAAATTGGTAAGCACAATGACCGAAAGTCTTCAGATAACTTTTAAGTTGCAATTTAATCTAATCTTGGCATATATGTTAAAACCTTTTTGTAAAATAGTACAAAACAAGAAACGTGGAAATTTCACGAAAACCAGGTTTTCAAACTTTGCATCACGGCAACATGTGTTTTTTTAGCTCACTAGAGCACAAAGTGCCCAAGGTGAGCTATTGTGACCTGTCATTGTAAGGCGTCCGTCTGCGTGCGTCGTGCGTCGTGCGTCGTCCGTCAACATTTGCCTTGTGAACACTCTAGAGACCACATTTTTTACCCAATCTTTACGAAACTTGGTCAGAATGTTTGTCTTGATAATCTCTAGGTCAAGTTTGAAACTGGGTCATGTGGGGTTAAAAACTAGATCAGTAGGTCAGATCAAAGGAAAAGCTTGTGAACACTCTAGAGACCACATTTTTGACCCAATCTTTATGAAACTTAGTCAGAATGTTAGTCTTGATAATTTCTAGGTTAAGTTTGAAACTGAGTTATTTGGGGTCTAAAACTAGGTCAGTAGGTCAGATCAAAGGAAAAGCTTGTGAACACTCTATAGACCACATTTTTGACTTAATCTTTATGAAACTTGGTCAGAATGTTTATCTTGATAAACTTTAGGTCAA